>NC_087064.1:60722722-60955906 GCF_963678635.1 Symsagittifera roscoffensis
ACAACAACAACGGAGTTGAGATCGGAAAGAGACAACGAGTTACAGAATAACAGAAGAACCCTCCGAGTTGCAACTATTGTGCTGCTACAATAGTTGCAAGGCCGTTGCGAGCAACGGTGAAGGGTGAAGGACAGCCTTCCGGATCAAGAGAGAAATCAGGATTAGTGAGCTTGATCCAGCGGATTCATCAATCCGGAAGGGTAAAGGGACTGAAACTTTTATCCTGTTGCATAAACTTTTAGCTTCCTGTCATGTCCTGACTTGAATTTAATTAATATCTAGATTCATTTTGATAAGGATGAGAAGCTAGGAGTTGGGGGAAAGGGTTGATCCATCTTCGATGGAGATGATGATTTTATCTACTGAACAAAAACAATAGTAATATGATAAATAGTAACAGCCCTGTTTTTAGGAGTGACCTCGTGATCTGGGGATACTGAGACCCAGCCATGAGCTCAACTAATTCTGCATGTAATCTAGTTAATTTGAGTGTTTGACCGAAGCCGAAAGCAGTAGCCGTTTTTGTCGACCCGATGTTAGCAAAGACCACCGAAAAGTACTGGCTTGGTAGAGACGGTGAAAAGCATGCAAAGCTCTGTTTAGACGTTAGCCAGTCGTCTTAAGACTTAGTTTTGTTTTCCGTCGATATGTATCTTCCGGGCGAATGTTACAGAAGTTTCACTTCCTTTAGTTTTTGCCACGTATGGAGCTGTAGGTGAAGAATGCGGCATTTTTATCTCTAACTTAGCTGCAAAAATTGCTCATAAGCGCCAAGAGAAGTATTCAGTACGTTAAATGCTGGTTGAGAACAAAGTTGTCAGTGATGCTTGTGAAATCTGTTTTCATGTGTGTAAGCGGGTCGAGAACTCCGTGGCAACCGAAGGAAACAGAAGAAGTGTAAGACATTGCTTTAGAATCCATGAATTCGCAAATAATCAGAAAAATTGATAGCGTTCCACTTCTACTTTTTATATTATCGCGTCAGTATCCAACGGTGCTACTTTTTCTTTTGAGAGTTTCTGTAAATTTTGATACTTTACAGTTTTAACTCCCATGGATCTTTGAATTTACGTATTTCTCGCTTTAAAAATATAACCAAGAAAAGTTGTTTCACTTACACTTGCTTAAGATTATTAATTATCATTTTGAAATTAAAGTGCTCATGTTTTAAGATTTACTCAAGAAACTTCAACGCAATTTTCAAACTCTAAAACAGGTAGTCCTCTCTTCACAGCGCATTATGTTGACAATTTCCTGTCATTTGGATGATGGGCACTCGGTTTCATTCGTTTTTCAATTTTCTGTAGCAGGTGCGCAGCAATAAACCCAACCTCACCCTGCTTGTGGTAATGGTATTAATAATATGTCGTTTATTTAAATTTTTCTATGCTAGATAGAGGCCGGTTATTTGTAGTCAAGCTCGTGCGAAGCCCGGGTGTACTTTTGAAGATCTTTATTATAGATAAAATGTCCAGTGAATCAGGTGGCGTTAAAGAAAACCGGAATCTACTCACACTTACTTCGTGGCGTCCTTTTGAGTCTTCTCTAATTTCCCGTAAAAGCAACAAAGTTTCTGCGGAGATTTTGCGTGATAATGAGCACCCATATTCGAAGAGTCTGAATTCTGTTACATTCAACTTGTACTCGAATGTGTCATCAAATGTCCATAACATCGAAGCACAAAATGCAACATGTGATCAAAACGAACCGGAATTTACTGAGCTGAGTATTTGCAACGAAGAAAACGTAATAGAATCCTGGCCGACAGCAGGTTTTGACGAATCTCAAATTAGAGAGATTCTTCAAAGTCTTGACAGTCAGCTTGCTCCATTTATAAACGATGAGGAGTTCTCAATAAATGTTTCTACTGTAGAAGAAAAAAGTAAGGATAAACAAGGACTTAAATCGAAATTATCACATAAAGCTAATCATTCCACAGGTGCTGAATTTGAGTCCGAGAATTCTGTTGAATCTTACAATTCATTTGAACCTTTACCTTATCCATGCTCTTTTTGTGGAGTGAAGCTCAAAAGTTTTGTCGAGTATTTCAAACATAGGAAGAACCATGTGAAAGAGAAGCCATTTAAATGTGGTCAAGGGAATTGCAAAGAGTCATTCAACTCTGAGGAAAACTTAGAGTTGCATGTTGCGGCTATACATCAGCTGGGAGAAAAATGTAATCAGGCAGGAGCTAAAGAAAGAAATGTCCCAAATTCGAACCAGGTAAGTACTATTATAGGCTTGAGAATTAAAAGTATTTATTTGAGTTGTAGCTAAAATGTAGACGCAACATATTCTGAAGATCTTTTGTAGGTGCTCAACTGTCCGAAGTGCGAGAAAAGTTTCAATCGTGTATCGAAGTTGAGATCACATATGGTAATTCACGCGAAGGAAGAAGACTTCAAATGTGACATATGCGACCTCAATTTTGAGTTCCTCGCCGAGTATGAGCAACACGAATACGATCATCTTCATGGGCAGAAGTTAGTGATTAACATTCATGAACTTTGTGAATGCTCTTATATAGGCCGAGATATATTTTTTTCAGGAAAAATCCAAAACTTGTTCAGGCTCAGCTCAAATTTGATTTTTTTGCGGTTTGAATTCTCATTTCTTTTATTTAAAGTTCACTTTCTTTTCTGTGTTGACAGGAAGGCAAACTCCAATATCGAACAGCCTAAGTGTAATTGTCACGAAAACGTGATAGGCTTTTTGTTTCCAAAATGGAGTTTAATTTTCAGATTTTGCAGCGGAATAAAACTTTTACCTTTCGTGTTAAATTGGTTTAATTTTATCAAAAAAATCTCAACCATAAATTGTACAAATTGTTTCAAAGAGCTTTAATGTCATCTATTTTCTTTGAAATTTGAACTTTTTCCAAAATGCAATCAGTTGCAATCTGTTTTATTTTGGGTTTTTTTTAATATTTTGCAATTGTCTGTTAGCTTTATTGATACTTTACGCAGCTATAAGAAAGAAAAGTAGCCGGTTTCTGCGCGATTTTCCCAAATTGCTTCGAATCTTTTAATAATTGCAAAAAGAAAAATGAATGCAAGAAAACTCGATTCTTTATCAGAATTTGTAAACCCTTCATTGAAATGAAGAAGAGAGGTAAGTGTAACTTAGACTACAAATAATTGTAATTGAAGTTCTAATATCTCCAAAACCTTTGTAAAAAGAAATTGGCAGTTCGTAATCTAATAGGCTCAATATGTTCGATCAGTTTTATTTGTCACAACCAACGCTTTGTTCCGACTTTCGAAGTATTTGCGCCGAGGTGAAGTTTTGTTCTCCAGACAACTTTTGACTTTTCAACTATAAATTTTGGACTGAAATTTTCATACAGTATACAAGATATTGATTGATACCCAGGGCTGAAAAGATCTTTGGCCTATGAGCGTTTTTAACTAGATTATGGTGGCTTTGTTTTCGGTCGTTTTGTACAGCCAATGCTAAGGACATTAGCACAAACTATTATATTACAAATAGCACTTTAGCTTCAATGTATCATGGATCTGTAGCGTAGAGGTAGGGAAGGAGACCCGTAACTAAATTAGAGGGTTCGAACCTGGGCAGGGTCGGATGTTTTTACAGAACTTTTTCGTATACTAGTTAAAATGCGTCAGCTCTATAAATTGACTCTTGTTAGTTGGTGAAATTCTTTTTTTCAAATTGACTGGTACTGCTAATGCATGATAATTAGCTTGCGTCACTAACAGTTATGTAGACTCATAATTGGCGTGCTTAACACTTGAGAAATTTTGTAGATTCAAAGTCTTACTCATTCAGTTTTTGCCAGTAGCGTTATCGGTCATATTTTTGCTTGTGTACACGTAGTGCAACTTCACCTCTGTGTTACCCTTGCGACAAGGAAAGGTTTTGGTTCCGGGTACCATACATCTTATTTAAAAAAATTTATACTTGAAAATGTATTTTTTCTTTCCCTTTTTTTACAAAAATCTATCTAATTCATTACATAGCAGGGTATATGTCGTTTATGTTTTTGGTTTTGTATTCATTAAATCTATCAGTTACTGAAGAAAAACGGAAGTACTAGTGTTTTTTCGGTCTCGTGACTTCGGCAGATTTTTTGTCTTTGTTTCGAATTAGTTTCGAATTTTTTTTCATCCTAATTCAAAATTGGTTTTGCACGTTTGACTTGATTTTTTGTCTACGAAGTTATTTGTCAAGTCTTGCACGAAATTCAAGAGTGCTTGATTCTGGCTGAATCTATTTGAAAACTTGAATTTTTGTGCTTTTTTTTTCTGTTTCGTTAATTGGTGTCTTTTTATTGTAAATATTTTTTGTTAATGTGAGTCAGATCTTTTATCAGTTTTTTCTAACTTCTGATTTTATTAATATTTTGCATTTCTATAATTTTGAAGAACTTACTGTAGTTCTTCTGAAAGGTAATTTTTGTGGCAATTGTTTGAAACCTTTGCATCCAAGCTTTTTGACATTTTATTTTTCAATTTTGTTCTTTTGTTTTGATTTTAGTTTAGCAGGAGTTGCCTGGTGCCTTTGGTTTTTCATCTGTTCCTCAAGGTCATTTAGTTTGTTTGATTGCAAGAATTGTGTTAATCTTTTCTAAGATTTCGAGATTTCTCTTATCGTTTCTATCTAGTAGTTAGGAGAGAGAGCTTGTGTGGCCCTTGTTCCTGTCAAGTTTCGGAATTTGATTGCTTACACATTTGAAAATAAAACAATTTTTCGGTTTTTTTTTTGCCTACGATTCCCTTAACAGAACGTAGTGTATTATTTTGAAGAATTTTTATTTTTCTAACCTAACTCGAAAATGGAAGAGCTCATTTGGTGGCATTTTTGGTATATTTCAATTTAATCTTATTTTTAGCTGATTTAAACATGAATAGTATAATGGCATATGTTGCTGCTTCATTTTTGTCTAGCGTTAGATTTTGTTTTGAAAAAAAGATGTATTATGAAAGTGTATAGGATTTGCTGTTTTTTGTTCTTTTTTGCGACGCTTTGGAACATTTTTGCAGAAATTTCAATTTTTTCTCGAAAACTACTACTGATTTTCAAAAAAAAAATGATAACAATAGAAAAACTGGCTGCTCTTTTATCTGCCTGCTTAGTTTGCTAGTCTCTTTTCATCGTTCTACGGTCTTCGAAAGTTTCTGTAGGGGGATTTTTACCTATTTGTTTTGAATTTTTTCAATTTGTCAAAAGTTAAATGCTCAAATCTGAGATAAAGGTTTCAGTCAAAATAAAAATTTACGGGGATTTCCCCTTCTCAAGCTTTTGTTCCCTTAATTTGGTAGAAGAAAGTTTTTGCCTCAAAAAAGCCCATTTTTCGACATTTTGGTTAATTTTTAAAGTTTTTTGAAAACTTTTTTTTCGAAAACTACTCTGCCAAATCTGAGATAAGGACTTCAAGTGCAAGAAAGACTAGTGACTTTATTTTTTAAATCAGCGGTTTATCCCCTATATAAGCAGAGAAACATTGGGGTTTAGCTTAAGTTAATTTTTTTGTAATTTTGAAAACTGCGAATTCCGTGTCAGTACAATATAATTAAAAATATTACATCAGGTAGATCCAGCGTTTACTTCAAAACGACCGTGGCGCAGATGTGAGTACATGAGACTCCTTACCAAGAGGTCGGATATTCAAATCCCGAATATTTTAATAGTTTTATTTTTTGGTCGAATTTTCGCTGCATAACATGGGCAATGTGATAAATGTAGCTGCTTTTTGGTGGCGAGTGTTAGTAAAATTACAAGTGGATGAAGAGCAGATGTAAGAACGTGGCACTCCTAGTCTCAATAAAAAAATTTTGAAGGTGTATTTTTAATCTTTTCCTGATTCCATTTTATTTGCCTGCTTGGCGTCTTTTTTGCATTTTCCTCGCATGTGTTTTCGAAACGCAGCTTCGCCTCTGTGTTAAATTTTGTGTCACAACTTTCATCAACAATTCCAAAGGGCAGTTGGATCTGTCAGTTCTTCTCCCTGATACGAGCAGTCTTCTCTATATTTTCGAATAAAAAAAGTTTTATTTCGAATCCACAATTTTGACGATTTTTAGCCGCATAACGCAATGAACGTAGCTTTATGACCTGTGCTTATGATTTTATCTAATTAAAATTTATTTTTTTTTGCTTTTTATTTGAAGATTCTTTCGTTCAGGTATGAATTAGTCAAATGAATTTTTTAATAAAAAAACAGTATGTGCAAGCCGATGGACCGTGGTTACTCGTGAAAAAGATTTTTGTGCTCCTAATGATAGACGGAGTTTTTTATCTAGCTAATAAATCCGTTTTTAGACCAGCGAGAGATCTATTTCATTAGGTTGGATTGCTTTTTCTGGCATGTTACTGCCTTAACTGCCTGTATTTCTTTGAACATACAAGCTGATATGCTCATTTTCTTGACAACTCGACTAAAACGACCTTTAAGATCATTGTAGGTAGGACTTTTTTTTCAAATTTATTTATTGAAGTTACTGTAAAAATATTGATTTTTCGGATATCGAATTTTCGTCTTAATTACTGTCGGCTGATTTTCCGTTTTTTTTTTCAATGCAATTTAATTTATGTGGTTCATTTTTCCAGCTGTTGCTTTCCAGTGCTTGTTTTTTTTGCTTCGCCTCTGAATGGTGCAGGTAATATTTATGTCATTTTTCAGAGAAAAAAACTTTTTAAAATGCTTTCAGTTTAACGAATTTTCGGTTTGTCTGCAAGTATTGATAGTTATTCAGTTTTGTATCCCCTAAGGTGTTTTATATCCCAAGGTGTTCAACAGTTTTAAAAAGAATAACAGAAAATGGTCAATTGGTTTTTTCAATTGATAAAAAAATGTTATTTCTGTTTTTTTTTTTTTCAATTGCTAGAGCAAGTCTTCTTGTTATTGGAAACTAGTCTTTTTTGATAAACAACTCTGTATAAGAAAGCTCCAAGGAATTTGTGCATAGTTATTTCCGCGTGCTCAAATAACTACTTTTTAGTCCAGTTTAGTAATTCTTGAAAAATTGTGTAGTTTTTTCGTATTTGTGGTTTTGGTTTTAATTTCTGTCAGCGCATTTCCAGCTTTTTAGCGGCTTACTTTCTAAAGCATGGGTTTTACTTTGATTTCAGCAGTTTTACTTTAATTGAAAGTTGCTCTGTAGTTTGTAAATAATTTTACCTCTGATTTTGAATAATTTTATGTGATGCTTTTGCCTGTTTGTATTTGGCTTAGTGAGCTTATATTGGCTAGTTTCAGGGGCGGATTTAGGGGGGGACGCCCCCCCTTCAGGGATTCGACCCCCTGCCGACCCAAAGGGTCCCCCTTCGAACTATTTTAAGATATCCAATTTTGGCTGACGGACCCTAAATTTTTTCTAAAGGCGCCTTTGGCCCCAATATACACTAATTTTAAGGGAGGAGCGCGCGCCAAAAGTACTTAGAAACGCCTTTTTTGACTGTTTTTTTTTCAAAATTTTGCCTGCGAAACGGAGTTTTTAGTGCTTTGGGAGAGCTCGAAAAACTAACTTGGTCGACCTTAAAAAAGGTCGACAAAATTTCGACATTTTTTTGAAAATCCGCCTCATTCCTCGAGAAAATCCTAGATCCGCCTCTGGCTAGTTTTGAAGAGAAAGCAAGTGTTCTTAATTTTCTCTGTTTCAGGAGAGATGGTCGTAAGAACTTAACAGCTCAATTTTTTTTCGAGAACAGTTTTCAAAACTTTACATCACTTAATTTTTTATAAGAACAATTTTGTTTCCGGCTTAACGGCGGGCGTCAACCCAATTTTTGTAGATGAAGTTTTTTTGGCCTGTTTCGATTAATTTTATCAAGTATTTTTCTAAAACAAATTCCCTTGCAACGTTATTGCTGTCTCGCAAGTGTTGCGAAGCTCCGAAAAAGTGTTTCTTTAAAAAAATTTCATTTCAATGCTATAATTAGTATAGATCGAACATTATGTGTCAAAATGACAGCAATCGGTGGTGATTGTTCTGTTTTAAACAAGCTGCGGTTTTAGATTGATCAAAGTGGAGCCCGGACTGAAGTTTCAGTGCAGACTGTGCGAAAAATTCTTCCTCAGTAAACCCTCTTTAGAGTACCATGTACGGTCAGGCAGGTGCAAACATCCTGCCATCAAAGATTATAAACCCAAATTCAGCCGGCGCAAAAGAGATCCAGATTTGCCGGAGGTACCACTGGAGCTCTCGGAGAATGAGTTGAGGCTTGGCAGAAAAAGAACGGGTGGTAATTTCCCTTGTGAAGTGTGCGGAAAAGTGTTCAACAGGGCAGACCATATGAGGCGGCACTTGGTTGTACATACGAAAGAGAAGATGTTCACTTGTAAAACTTGCGGCAAAAGTAAGAGTATATTTCATTTATTATTATTGCGGAAGTGTTCTGTAGCAGACGAAAATCCAATTAAAATAGTACGTACTAAGAAAATTTCGCCGAATATTTAGAAATTTGTTAGTGCCTTGTACACATTGAAAACCTGAAATTTTAAAGCGTCTCGAATTGACAGTGCATAAAGACAGTGGCTTTTCCTTCCCCCTCACTGTAATATTTTACTGCAAAAATTTTCGTTTACATTGTCGGATTGTGATGAAAAATGGGATGCTGACTACAAATGGGCAATTTTGATCATGTTTGGTCTTCATACAATACCTTGTTAAGACACTCGTTCGTTACACCATAAAATATGTGCAGAGTTTATCAAAGGAAAAAAGCCCTAAAATGTTTGAAATGTCTTGAATTCTTGATGGCTTCAGTAGCAGCATATTTTTTTCAGACTTCACCCAGAAGAGCAGTCTCAGCACTCATGAGAAAATCCACATCGCGAGCACTGGCCAATCAGCGAAAGGCAGCAATGTCAATATCGACGACGTCATGATCACTTGCAAATTATGTGACCGGAAGTTTATTCAGAAGACGAACTACAACAACCACCTCAAAAACTGTCATCGAGAAATATTCGGAGAGGATGATTCGGAATCTTTATCATGCTATTTTTGCAAATGTACATTTAACACAAAACTAGGTTTGTCGGCCCATATAACCAGACATCATCCTGAACATGCACGTGTGAAAAACAGGATCCCATTTGTCTATGATCCCATAAAGGAGAATGGAACTGTCAGCATCAAGGGCGACAGTTACAGAGCTATGCCGCTGAAGCAAGCTGCGGCTGGTGAGTGCTGATTTTACCTTAGAACAGAGTTTCTCGGTTTCACTTAGGTTGATTAGTTTTGAAGGATGTAGAGGAGGCAATATTTGTTTTTTTTTCCGGGATGCTTCGTCTTTTTTTTTGGTTGATTTGAACTTCAAATTCATTCGATGAAAGTAAGAAAATTGCGTTTTCTAATTAAGCAAGCGAAATAGAGCAAAACAAAAGCGTGAACAATTTTTAGTTTCGAAAGTGGATTTTGTTTTTTAGATTTCTTAGCGGAATAAAAATTTACTTATTGATCCCGTCTTCTCAAATTAGGATACTTTTATCAAAAAAAATCGCCAATCATAATTTCTTTTTTGAAGTTTAAATAGCTATTCAGCCATATTTTTCGAAGGTCTTAATATAAAAAACGGGTCATTCAGTTTTTCTGATTTTCTTGCGTTCATTGACGCGCCTATCGCCAGGTCACTGGGAAAAAGTTTTGTTAATCAGACAGTTTATAACTTATCTGGGCGCCGTGTGTTCATCACCTTTGTTGTTATAGTGGTTATCACGCGTTCATTGATTATTTTCCAACTGTCTATGGGCTATGTTTTAATTGATTGTTACGCTTGCTAAAATATCTGCTTTTTAATTTTTTACGCTTGCGATAAGCAAGCGTTATCAAACTGGAATGTAGACTTTTTTCCAGGTTAGCAACTTGTTTAACAGAATCATTTGAATCACTTGTATCTTGGTTCATAATAAATTCAAACTTATTTGCGTTTCCAGCCACTTTAGCCTGGAGGTAACGATTATGCCTTGGACGGCAAAGGTCCTGGGTTCGAATCTGAGTAGGAAATATTCGGTTTCAAATGAAATTGTCGGCCAATTATTTGTCTGGTTATTTGTTGTCGGCATAGTTGTCATTATCTTGGAAGCGTTTTTTTTTGCTGCGCGCATTTTTCTTTAATGTTGCTTTTAGTGTTTGAACTACTCCTACAATATGTAATTTTAGTTACCTTGACTTATTTGTTTTTTTTTGTTGTTTCGCTAACAAAAAAATTATCGGCACGAATTAATTCGGCCTATTTTTCATCGGCCTAATGACCTATTTGTGGGTAGTTTCAAGGCAAACATAATTTTAACACTTCCCGCCGCTCTTTTCAAATTAATTTTTGTTAACCAATCGGTTTGTTGACAGTTATTTTTTCGTTTTGAAAAATGTTTTCACATTTTCCAATTTTTTTTGTTTTTCTCACACATTTCTACTGAGTTTCATAAATAAGGTAGCAATTAAAAGACCGCCCATTACCTTGTGTGCTTGGATACTCCCCTAGAGTCTTTTTCTTCTTGACCCTTCTGTTTAGCGCCTTCGAAAAAATGTGGGGGATTATTTGATCCATATTTTTGATTTTTTTTTTCGTTTTCTCGATAACTACCTCTCAAATCGTGAGTTTTTGGTTTAAATGATTAGAACTTTTTAGAAAAGCTCCCCTGCATAAGCAGCCACTCACAAAGTTGATTTTACACAGAAAGTTATCGCCCTCGGAAAAGCCAAATTTTTGTTTTTTTGATCGTTTTTGAAACTTTTTAAATTGTCTCGAAAACTTCCCTGCCATATCTGAGATTTTGGGTTTAAGTCAAGGAAGGGTTATCGGAAGCCCATTTGTTTATGCGACCACGGCCCAATTTTACTGACACCAAAATTCATGACCCTCGTGAATTTGATTTTTTGACCGTATTTTTGGTTGTTTTGGTTGTTTTTTTTTGTAATCGAAAACTGCCCTCCCAAATCTGACATTATGGGTTCAATCGAAATTATAGGTTGCTTAATTTTCTTCTGCATGAGCGCCTCCGCTCTGTTTTTTACACAAAAAACATTGGTTTTGGAATAACATTTTTTAAATGTTGAACTTTTTTGGACTTTCCGTTTTGTTGACCGTTTTTTTTGGATTTTTCTCGCTAGCTATTCTGCCAAATCTGATATCATAGGTTTAATCGAAACAATATGTTTTTGAAAGCCTACTTTTATAATTGGCCATGCCCGGTTTGTTTAAGAAAAAAAGATGGCCTTCAAACAAGTCAAAGTGAAGAAACTTACATAGTTTTTTGGAAACTTTGTGACTTGACGCGAAAACTACCGTATCAATTCTCCGGTTGCGTTCAATCGAGAAACTCGATTTTGAGAATTTTCTAGTTTTTGAACATGTAATTTTTTTCGACATGTTCAAAAACTTTCTTTATGTTTGTATTGTATCGCAAAGATCCGCTTCGCCTTTGTGTCAATGCTTTCATTTCAGTGAATCAACTGAAGTTTGGTTTCGGTTCTTTAGCTCAGTAACACTAAAAAAATTCCATTTGAAATGTTTGATTTTTTCGGTTTAGTGTCGCAAACAACAAATAGCTTCCGAAAACAGATGTTTGGTCCGACCGTGTTCAACTCGGGAAAATTCTCCATTTCACCTGAATTGTTTTCTCAGTCAAATGGCCGAAGTGTCTACGTTATGGACTCATACAAGGCTGATGATGAACCAAAAAGAGTGAAGCCATTCAACAAAACGAAATCTGCTTCAAAGACCGAACAGGCAATTGAAATGGAAGAAGTTGCAATACCTACAAGGAGAAGACACGACGCGAATGACAGTTTGGCTAATTTAGACATTCATCTAAGAAGACTGGGACCTGAAGGAAAATTTGAAGCCAGCGTTTGTCATTTCTGTGGCAAAGAGTTCACTAGAGCGTGTGATTTAGGTAAGTAAAGATCACTAGAAGCTGTTGTTTTTTGTGTTGTATTGCATAATTTACGATGAATCGTAATCTATTATATATTTAAATGCGGGCTTCACTATCTCGCTATGCTTAAGCTGTCTCAACGTATTATTTTTCCATGTTTAACAAAAGAATTTTTTCACGTTTAAGATATATCGTATTTTGCAATAAATACGTTTTTTTTAATTTTCCGATTGATTCAGTGTTTATTTCATCAACCCAATTGAAATTCGCAACCCAATTGTAGGATATTGCCAGAGTTTTCCCAGGTTTTGCGATTCTAGCCTCCATATATGAATAACCAAATCCTTTTAGTTTACGAGATAGGCAATTTTCGAGATTTTTCAAAAATTTCTAGAAAATTTAATCTATCAAATGCGGGCTTCACTATCTCGCCATGTTTAAGCTTTTTCAACGTATTATTTCTCCGTGTTTAACAAAAGAATTTTTTCACGTTTAAGATGTATCGTATATTGCAATGGTTAAGGTTTTTTTTCGATTTTACAGTTTAAATTCAGTGTTTATTTCATCAAGTTTGAATTTAGCAACCCAATAGTGGGATATTGTCAGAATTTTCCCAGGTTTTGCGATTCTGGCCTCCACATATGAATAAACAAATCATTTTATTTTACGAGATAGGCAATTTTCGAGATTTTTCAAAAATTTCTAGAAAATTCAATTTAGAAAAATTTCTCAATTTGTGAAGTTCTCACTTTGTACTTGGGTGCTGTCAAAGTTCTCTCAGGGGTTGCGAATCTTGCCTCTGATTATGGCTGCTCAAATCCTTGTAGTTTTTTTTTCAAATTTTTTCAGAAAACTTAGATATAAATAATTTCACATTACTTGAAATTACCATCTCTGTAGTGAGACTTTGTCAGGGCACTCTAAGGAGTTGCAAATCTTGCGTCCAAATGCGACTGCTCAATTGCTTTCAGTTTCCCAGATGTGACGTTTTTAGTTCATTTCAAATTTTTTGAAGAACTTATATTAAACTTCATAAAATTTTATGGTTCTTCAAAATTTGTATAAAAAACTTGAATGAAAAACTTTGCAAAATTTGTAATTACGAATTCTGTGATTGGGTGTTGTCAGAGTACAATCAAAGAATAGTTTTTTGAGTTGTTGAAACTTCGAAGCACCGGAGGTGCGTTACACGCTAGTTTTTAATTTACTTGTTACTATGAAATTTTATAGTGTTGTGTTGAAATGAACCAATAGCCCTAATGTTGATAAATGATTTGCTGTTTCAGTGAGGCATATTCGCAAACATACAAAAGAGAAGCCTTTCTCATGTCCCGAATGCAACAAGAATTTCACAAATCGGTTCAACAGAGACCAACATTTAATCAAGCACGACCAAAACTTCGTGGAAAAGCTTCTTTCCAAATGCGAGTTCTGCGGTAAAATTTTAGCGAACTCTCAGACGTTGAGTGCTCATATGAGAACGGTTCATTCTGGATTGAAACCATACCAATGTGAATTTTGCAAGAAACATTTTCCAACCAAAGGCCAAATGGAAAGTCATAAGAAGATGCATGAAAAGAAATTTACAACGCTCGAATCCAAAACTTCAAATAATGAAAACGAAAAAAATAATGACGAAGCAAGTTCCTTAAATGTAGAGTTGAAAGAACCCTTATTGATCACTAGTGCTGGAGTTTTTAAAACATTATCAGCTAAGAGCGATCACGAGTTTAACCAATTCGAAAAATCCAAGAGTGGATACAATTTCCAGTGCACAAAATGTGACCGTAAATTCAGAAGAAACGTAGATTGTCAAAGACATATCGCGTCTCATAATGATACTAATTTGAAGCCATTTAAATGCACTCTTTGTCATGATAGATTTAAAACTAATGTTACTTTGAAGCACCATCTTTTGAAGCATTTCAGAAATGATAAAAAATTCAGCTGCGATGAATGTACGAAGAAATATTCAGTGAAGGCCAATTTGAAATGGCATAAGGCGGTCGCGCATAGCATTACAAAACCGTTCATGTGCCCATATTGCGGGAAAAGTTTCAAGCTTATGTCCTTGTGCAAAACCCATATCAAAACCCACAGGAAGGCTTTGCAACAAAACAATGAGGTTAAGAAAGTTCCGATCGCAGAAATTGATAAATCGATAATTCCAGAGCCCGTAGAGGATGCTATTGCTGTCGGAGACGCAGACTCGTCGCTTAAAATCATTCCGAAACCGACCAGCAAAAAATATGGAAGTGAGGTTGAGATTTTGGATGCCGGAGAATTTTTGAAGGAGAGAAGCAAGACACGTCGGAAGAGTCCGCTGATTTCCGAGATTCCAGCCAATTCAGAGGCAGGCATTACTGTTTGGCTGAAAAGTGCAGCTGAGATTGGGTCAGAAACAGGGCCGATTCAGGTGAAATTAAGGACAGAAAGTTCCGACAAGACTCCAGGATTTGTTAACACCTCGGAAGAGGCATGCAGTTCAAGGAGCGACTATAACGTCAGTAGTGATGATGGAGTAACGGATACAATTTTTGGCGGATCTTCATTTAATCGAAGTGATCTGAAGTCATCAAGCGCGTTTCACAAGGCACGTATCGAAAAGAGTCCAACATTGCAACAATCTGTGCATGTGCAAAATGTCCTCAATAACAGCTCGTTAGAACCAAGTGAGAATGAAGCAATAGGTGTCGGATTTCATTTTTGTGAAGATAAGGAAGTATCTAAAGACGGCACAGTTAGGGCTCCTAATATTCTAAAACGAAGAAATAAAAACTCGCCGAAAAAGCGTCAATCAAAACCTATTGATTTAAGTAGCAGGCTGATTCTTGCAGAAGCACCTGTGATAAAAGATAATTCAGTTATCCCGATGGAAGATCAAGGTGCTAATGGTGGAAATCAGCCGTCAATCGTTAACGTCGATCAAAATGATTCTAATACTGATCAGCTTGACATCTCCTCGGAGTTTCCAAACCGAACCAAACGACCGAATCAGATTTCAAGTGCAATGTTTTCTCCAATAAAAGGGACGAAGGTATCTGGAGATACAGCTGCAGGCATGGCAGAAGTTAGTGCTTTCAAAGATGTACCCGAAAATAGAGATGATTTTTCTGCTAAATTTGCATGTCCAAAATGTTCTAAAAGTTATCCAACTGCTTTGCAGCTGAAAGCACATCGTATCATTACTCACGGGTCTTCAGATGTTGTCGATCTGACTGTTAAAAAAGAGATCTCGACTGACAAAATGAAAAGTTGTCAACCAGAAGAAAGTATCTTGGCTTTGAGGAACGATAAAACATGGACTATGGAAGATAGAAACAGTCGGAAATTTATCAAAAGAGATATCTCCAGTTATGAACAAATTAGAACCAGTCTGAAAAACTTCAAAACCAAGTGCTCAGTTTGTCTCGTATCATTTACAAATTTCGCCAGACTGCAGGCTCATTTCCAGTCGTACCACGTGGTCAAACCGCAGTGTTTAAGCGGAAGTCTGAACGTCTCTGGACCTCCGCCTAAATTCTCAGACCCGGAGTTTATCCGAATCAGTCGCCGAGATGCAAGTGATATAAAGCATAAAATGTCGCAGACAGCCAAAGAAGACAGATTGAATGTAACAGTATCTGAAAAGATACTGTTGAGGTCAATTGATGATATTGATCGTGAGATGCGAAAAGATATTTCTTCTGGTAATTATGACCAGCAGATAAGGATGAAAAATAATAAGTCGAATCAGTGTCAAGATTGTCCGAAGGCGTTTTCGTCTGTGTCTGCATTGACTCAGCATAGAAGATCCCATACTGATGAGAGACCTTTCGTGTGTGCAATTTGTGACAAGGGATACAAGACTAAAAGCTCATACACATACCATGTCACGTAAGTTGTAGTTTGCGCAGTTTTTCACTACTTTTAGGAATTTTTTCACTGAAGGGCTTTACTTACAACACATGTGAAAAAAAGGAGCTTTGGCGAGCGAACCCACGTTAAACCAGGGGCGGATTTTGGGGGAGGGCGGATGCCCCCCCCCCCCCCTCCTCAGTGATTCGACCCCCTGCCGACCCAAAGGATCCCCCCTTTAGTACTTCTTAAAAAATCCATTTTTGGCAGACCGACCCTACAATTTCTCTACAGGCGCCTTTGGCGCCAATATATATTAATTTTGAGGAGCGCGCGCCAAAAAAAAACAGCTTTTTTGACCTGTTTTTTCTAAAATTTTCCTGCGGCGCAGAAAATTTGGCCAAAACAGCGTCTTTTCAGTGCTTTCATTAGGAAAGCTCGGAAAATCAATTTGGTCGACCTAAAAAAAAGGTCGTCAAAATTTTCGAAAATTTTTTGAAAGTCCGCCCCCTCTAGAAAATCCTAGATCAGCCTCTGCTTTAAACTGTTGTATACATTAAAATCAAAAGCAGTGTTAGAAAAAAGGTCGTTTTTCAGATAAAATTAGTAGCAAAAAGAGAATCTGTGGATTCCTAAATGAGTCCAAATTTAATTGTAATTGTGAAAATAAATTCTGATAGAAACTGTTTTCAAACCCCACGGGCGTGATTTTCGACATTGAAAAATTCTTCTTATTACTTAAACATGGACATGTTCCAGTGGCCACTTCCGCACTCGTAAACTGTACAAATGTCATCTGTGCAAGCGTCAGTTCGTCACAGCCTCCTCTCTCAGTCTGCACATGAGACTGCACAGTGGAGCAGCCCCTCTGCAGTGTCGATTCTGCACCAAACGATTCCCATCTTCATACTCCAGGCAGTACCACATGGACCAGGTGCACTTCACGTCACGCATGCACGCCCGCAGACAGAAGGTATTACTCATGCTGTTGTTAAAACTAACGTACTATCAAGTTTATTTTATTGAAGGATTTCGAGAGTTTTAACGATATTTTACAAAGAATATTAAAATTTCAGACAACTTTGAAATGCGAATTGAGCGACTCATGGAGATTTTGAATGAAAGTGTTCTGAAATAGATCATTTGCAACTCTCGATAAGTCATCAATTTGATGTTTTCAATTACAAGCTGTAACTCAGTTCCAAATTGAAGAGATCTTTATGGCGCTCAGTTTGAAGTATTGCTTTTTTCTATTTCTAAATAGCGTTTAAAAGAAATAAGGCTAGACTGGAAGAGTGTTTTTTTTTCAGCAAGCGGAGCTCCGAAAGAAGTATAAAAGAAAACAAGCAGATCCCAAAAAGAAAGACACTGTAAGTGACATCCAAAGAAGTGCTTCGGAAAGTGAAAAACCGGTGTTGCTACAGGAACCAAATCTTGGCACGCAACCTGTAGGTGAAGAAACTCAAGCTTACCCACAAATCGTTGATCAACCTCAATCAGAAATACTAACAGTTGCTACTAGTACATCAATTCAAACGGGAGTTTACGAAACAACAGCAGCATCAAACAGTATTTCAGACTTCCCTGTAGAATCTCAATTCATTAGCTATACCAGTGAAAACACATTTGAGAGTAACAATATGAATGTGCAATATATTGCGATTCCCTTTGACGATTTGAGCTTTCCAGTTGATTCGATAATGGATGAAAGTGGAAGTTATAATTGGCTAACCATTCCGTCGGCTAATTGCGACACTCAACTTGAGCATCAAAACATTTTCTATGATGATACGGGTGGATCCATTGGGTTCATACAGCCGAACGTACAGATACAAGATCAGAATCTTCAAATCGCATCCTCACATAGTGACAGATTCGTGTATGCTGATAGTAACACTGGCAATGAGTTCTTCCCGGTTAATCTACCGCTATCACAAAGGTTTTTCAGCACAGAAGATAATTTTGCTTATGTAGAAAACAGCAATTTGGGGCCAAGGCCTGATCAGTTCTGAGTTTTGAGAAACTTGGTAAAAACTGTTGAACTTAAAAAGGTAGATCTAATGAACCTGATGAAAGATAATTTATAATAATTCTTACTTCTATGTTGTAATTACATTGATGTTCAAAATCTTTGCATATGTTGATCTAGAATGAAGTTCAGTTTAACATAATTTTCGAAGTAATCGAACATGCTTCTGAAATCGCGAGTTTCACTAATTCGCTAATTTTGATACAGCTAGATCAGGGGCGGATTTAGGGTGAGGGGTGAATGCCCATCTTCAGAGACTCGACCGCCTCACCAACCAAAGGGTCCACCTTTTGTATTATTTTGTCATCATTTTTAGCCGATAAACCATAATTTTCTTCTAACGGGCACTTTGGCGCCAATATATACTAAATTTTAAAAAGAGCGCGCGCCAAAAAAATGCAATTTTTGGTCAAAATTTTCCAATAGTGCCCAAAACGGCATTTTTCTTCTTTCAAACTTTTGTCTGCGGTGCAGAAGGTTTTCTTCAAAATACGGTTGTTATAGCGTTATGGGAGAAAAGCAAGTTGGTCTACCTTAAAGATATATGTTTTTTTTTTGTAAATCTGCCCCCCCCCCCCCCCCCCCTCGAAAAAATCCTAGACCCGCCTCTGAGCTAGATCATTAAATGGATCATATAAACTTTCTAAGATACAGATGACCGATGAAAGGAAGTATATGGGCAAAAAATTGTTGTAAAACGTCTTTACGGCTGAACTGCATCATGTTTCATTATTGAATAAACCGAAGGCGTCTGAGTTAGAGAAAATGTTATGTTCCCATACACTTTACTACCATAAAAACAGCCTGTAACCTCATACTTGAGTCTTCGGAGGTAAATGAAATTGCTAAAACCAACTGCTCTGGCCGCAGTCCGATCTATAAACACACCCCACCTCCTCACTGAATGCATAACGCGTACTTTTTCAGGTGAAGGTAATTAGCCTTACGACTTTTTTTCTCGTCAACAATTTTGTCCACATGGTCTTCACTTCTAGAGGATCCTCACTTTAGAAGATCTTTCATCTGACATGCTCAATTTCTTGAAAATTCAAAAGTACTATGACTTAGCTAGTAATAAGCTCAAGCCCGTTTCAGTTTGTAATTATCTTTTCAAAGAAATGTAAAAAAACGTCTGGTTTTCGTCCTAGTTTCTGTCGGTTCAATTTCCGCTTTTTGAACACCATTTTTTTTATCTGGTAGGGTTTTTATTGGTTTATTTTTTAAAGCATGGGTTTTGTTCCAATTCAAACAGTTTTTACTATAACTGAAGCTTCACAAATTTGTAAATTTACCATGTCTGATAGTGAGTTTTTTTCGTTTTTTTTAAATATTCAAACAGTTTCAGTTTGTTATATCAACTGAGTCAGATTATTTTGCGCAATTTTGAGGGCAAAATATATCGGTTTGGGAATGTTCAAAAATATGATACTTATCACAGGTTGATATCAAAACAAGGTATAATCAACAGTTGAATTAGAGGCGTAAAAATTAGAGGAAAAATTAAAATTAGAGGATTAAAATTAAAAAATTAAGAATTAGAGGAAAAAGTCAACTTCTATATAAATGGAAGGTTGAGATCTGATATCGTGCGTGCCATCGTGCGATATCCAAATGTGTTGCAAATTTGAGCGACAAAGTGGGAAGTGAAACCTTCATATAGTTAAAAGTCATTTCTCCGAAACTCAACAAACGTTTTGAAGCTTATTTTAAGCATAATTAAAGTAAAATTCATGATCTAGCGGCTCAGTCATTGCAGGCAATTTTCTCTTATCAGTTTGTCATATGTTTGCACGCCAGATCATGCGTTTTTCTATTTAATATAAGAACTTTTTGTAACATCCACATAAGGTTTAAGCTTGCGACTAGTAAGCGATATCTTATCGAAATAAAGATTTTTTTCGGGCTAACAACTAGTTTAACAAAGTGACTGTTTCATTTGGCCGGCTTTTTTAATTGGTAAACCAAGTTCGTACCCATTTAGCACAGAGCTAACCGTCATACTCGGGTCGACAATTGTTTTGGGTTCGAATCAGGTCAGTCTTGTTTTTTTTGCATATTAATATTAACAATTATTTGTCTGCTATTCTTTGTTTGATGGTTTTTGTCAATTTAGTTGCGTCAGCACGAAACATGTTTATATTTTCGACACTTTCTACTGTCATTCAAAACCCTTTTAAACTATTCGGTAAATGGTACAAAAAAAGTAAACTCCACGAAATCTTGCTTTTTGGTTGTTGATTTTTAATGAACGTTTTTATGATTTTTTTTGAAATCTTTTCATTTCTCTAATCCAAAAAAGTGTTATTTGACTACTTGTCTTAATTTTTGCGAATTCTTGAGCCTTTTTAATTACATTCATTTATATTTCATTCTTAGAAATTCTCATATGATTGCCTTTAAGTATATATGCAATCTTTTAATTCAATTCAATTTCATTTGCAAGAAAGCAAGCATACTACAACATTCATTTACGAAAGCTAAATTGGCGGGAAAAAACGCAATAGATTTGTACTTTCGAAAGTGGAAATTATATATAGGTCTGTCAGCGAAAAAAAAATGTTTTCCTAATCGAGTTTTCTCACATTTGAATAATTTTACCAGAGTGCCATTTTCAATTACTGTTAAAGACATATAATTTTTGTTTGAAATTCAAAAATGGAATCTTTTTCAAAAACGTTTGATTTCGCGTTCATTTGATCTTTTTCAAATAGTTGCTCACTATGTGTGATTTATTGAAGTGAACTTTTATGAATAATCAGCTTAAGAGAATGGCTAAATTGTACTTATTTTTATAAAATTTCGACTTTATTGGAAAAAATGATGGAAAGTGTCGCCTTTTTTTCAGTCAATTTTTACCCGCTTATTCTGGGATAATTTTTTGTCTGGCAAGTGATGCGAATCTCTGTTCATTTAAATTTTTTTTCTTTTGCCTATGTGATGCATTACTATTGAGAGTTTCACTAGTAGAAGAAAATACCAATCTCTGCTACATTTTGAATGCATTTTCAGATGTTGATGCTTCAGACATCAGTGAAACGTCAGTTTTGCCAAAACGGGTGTTTCCAGTTCCCCACTTTTCCTAAAATTACAAAATAAAAAAGTTAAAAAGTTCTTCATTGAACTGCATTTAAAATGCGTCAAAACTTTATATTTTATGCTTAGAGTCGATGAAGCAGGCTCTTATTTAAGTCGCGATAATTGTTCTTTTGTTTTTTTTTGTCAGAAAAAGTTTAAAACTTGTTAGGGCTCACATTTGATTTTTCGAGGTATGATCTTCGATTTTTCTCTAACTTTAATTCTTTTCCTTCGTAAAAAGGAAAGCAAACTCGACTTTCAAACACCAAAACAGTAAAAGTCACAAAAAATTGACGTATTAAAATATTTTTCAGTCATTGTGTTTGTGTTTACTTTGTTCATTGACTCTTATCTAGCTGTATGTTGGCTATGTTTTAGTTCAGAAAATCAAATTCAAAAAGAAAGATTTGTAGAACTTTCAAATAGAAATTAAATAGACCGAAAATCGAGGCAGAAACATTTTAAGTCCAAGCTCTGAAACATTTGAAGTTCCCCTTCTCAACTCCTCCTTAATCCATTTACTTAAGAAAACTTTTGTTTTGATATGAGTATTGAACTCTTTTTCTAGCTCAAGTTCTTTCTTTTTATCATCGTCA
This sequence comes from Symsagittifera roscoffensis, assembly GCF_963678635.1. Classification (NCBI taxonomy): domain Eukaryota; kingdom Metazoa; phylum Xenacoelomorpha; order Acoela; family Convolutidae; genus Symsagittifera; species Symsagittifera roscoffensis. The sequence continues at coordinate 60,744,105 of NC_087064.1, forward strand.
ACTATCTTCGAGTCTTCAAATTGTCCGGAAAATCTTTCAACCTTCTAATCTGTCTCACTTCAAATGAAAGTATTATTGACAATGAATCCTAAAAAAATGTTCTCGACGCTATCAAAATTTAATTTTGCTGGGTTTCTAAACCCTCTCATTTTTCAAATAAAAAAGGTTTTATTGCTCAATTAGAAGGTAAAACACCAATTGCCTTGTTAAAAACGCGCCTTTTCTCTGAAAAACACTTGCCCTCTCCCCTAAGAAATTTTGAGGCTGAGACCAATTTCTTGGAAGTTCCTGATACATTGAAAAAATCTCTCAGTGAAATGTTTTTGTAATTTCCCTACGCTAATTTCAAATCTCACTTTCTTAATACCTGAGTCTCAGTTTTGTTGGCGTTTGCATACTGCAATTGTCCCTCAATTTTTAACTAACACAACCTCAACCCTCTCGGCTGACTTGTAGAAGCTAAAATGGGTTTCATTTGTTTCGCCTGATTTTTGCTCATATCCCTTACTTCTGTTTCTGTTGAGTCTTTCCTACAATCCCTAGCATTGTGTCATAAAACTAAGCATCTGAAAATACTCACAGCATAACTATCAATGGATAACTGGTTTGTCTTATTCACTAATTTAAACAATGAGCTGCTGTACCTTATCCGATAACTACTTTGAAAATCTGGTTTACCTTATTCACGAAATATAATGAGCTACTATGCGTCATGTGTCAATACACTTCCAAGTTTTTGTCTTTGAGTTGAGCCAATGTTCAGTCTTCTCCTTCTCATTTCAATGACCACATTCAAAGTTTGTCAACCCAATCTTAAGTTCAGTCATATCATCATTACTAAGCCTTATCAAAATACAAAAAGTATCACAGTCTTTAGAAGTATTTAGAAGGCGTTTGAGGATGATCGATATAAACATTTCTGCACTTGAACATTCGCGTGTTTCATCTAAATTACCTGGCAGTGTTCAGCTCTCGTAATATGACCAGTTTTATTCTCTTTAGCTTCCAATCTAAGCGATGTTGATTTTAAAATCAATTGCTGAAGCCTCCGTCTCTCAACGTTCTTAATTTTTTTACACAAAATTTCCCAAAACTTAAGTCCCTTGCCTTCATGGGGTCTAAAACCAAATGGATTTGTTATCCAAACATTGGAGTGGATCATACCAAAAACCAAACATACAATATTTTTTCAATCAAAAACTTATCTTCCTTTTTTTAAAGATGCATCATTTTTTTAAACAGTTTTACTAATTCTAACATTGGGTGCAAAACTTTTCTCGTCTTCTTCAGCTTTGATAGTTTTATTCAATTTAGGATGAAAAATTCTAGCTTCAAACTGCTGTGCAAAAATTAGATTTTTTTCATCTTAACTCGAAAATATTAGCCTCGCTGACTTAGGTAATTTTAGCCTAAACCGTTTTGTTCTGAACAAATAACCTGTGTTCAGGTACTTTTCAGTGACAGAAAGTCAGTCTAATGAAAGTCAACAAATGTATCGCTGCGCCTGATAAAAATAAAGATGTATATTTCACCTAAGGGCGATAAAAAAAACCTAACAGTCTACGTACCGAACAACAAATCAGCTATTAAGCAAAGGTTATTTCACTTTTCAAGATTTGCAGTATATATTACCAACAGATAATCTTCGGAATGTTTAGTTTTGTGGAACATTTGTTCTTTAAATCAGTCTGGATTCAGATCTCGTAGCGATGGATTACGATTCCCCAAGCATCAACATTTTTTCAAAAAGTTCATAGAATTCCACTTTAATAGGTTTATCAAAAATGCTAGTTTTTGTTCCGACGATTGAAAATGGGGAAGAATTTTGTATTCGGGTATTTCAGTTTTTTTTGTTTTTCACGCAAAATTAGGGGCTACAAATAATCATTGGCCTAGCTTCAGTGGTATATTATATTAAAGCTCATTAATTGAACCACATATTGAACAACTTTAAAAAAAATTCCCAAAGTAGTGTCGAGAAAAACAGGTTTGAATTTTTTGGTTTAATTTAGCAGGCTTTTTCATGCTTATACCAAGCCGTTAATTTAGCTCAATTAATTTTATAATAGTTTAAATATCAAGAAAAATAGGTCTGAATTTTGAATTAATGCGAATCATCTGTTATGTGTTCTTACTTTTACTGTTGAGCTAGTTTTTTCTCTTTTTTTTTGTTTTCCACGCAAAGTCAGCTGCCACAAAAAAATCATCGGAGAGTTTTGAATGATATATCATACTGAAGCTCTTTCAGTTGTAATTCGATTGACATTTAGAATTTTCCAAAAAAGAATTCCCAGTGTTGAGCAAAATCGGTTTGAAGTTGTTGATTTTTATCTTTAATTCGAGCGAATCAAGCAAGCAAGCAGGCTTACAACAGCTTAATTATGTCAATTTAAACCTTAAAAACAAAGTTTTGAGCAAGTTAACTTCTTTTTGGAATTTAAGTTTTCTTTTGGGAACCAAAAACTTCAAAAAAAAATCAAGCATTATCTGCAAAAAAAAATATGAAAAAAAAGTTTAAAAAGTTGTTTTTCGTTTTTCTAACCATTTCTATAAATTGTTTTGTTCAAATGGTCTATGTTACTATGGCTGTCGAATTTGCTTAATTTATACTTTGAGGTCAGATCCTTTAATCACCCATGGCAAAAATAACTACACTGATTTGAAAAAAAAATCAGTTGTTTTTTAAAGACTATGGTCGGAGCATTCTGTGCTACTTGCACAGTAATCGTCTGCCTTTGTTTCATCTTTGGCTCCTGTTGGTAATTTTCATTATCGTTTTTGTGTACAATCGAAAAGTTTTGTATTCCAATAAACATAAAACTGGTGTCCCAAAAAAACAGATTTTGCTTCAGTTTTTGTTCACTAAAAACATTACCGACATCTAAGACACGACAAAGTTTTACCAATTTTTCAACAAAGACTTTCTTCATTTTTAAAAATTCTAGTTCATGGCATTGACTTGCATCAAAATAGCCCTCCATTGCTGTTAATCAAAGGACCCCGAAGCAATGAATCAAGTGAAACGCGAGCAAAATGAAAAATACAAGGTCAGAGTTAAGTATTGCGACCAAAATACTTAATATTTTTTTTATGCGTTTTTGGAATACAATGTGGCAAACTTTCAATCCCACTATCCAGAGTCTCTGTTACTATATCCACAATAAGACGAAAATGAGATGTCTTTATGAAATACATGCGACGAGTCAAGCGAAACGTGAGTTAACTGATGAATATACATTAACATTGCAAAGCGGCTCAGTTTCCCTGAAGTTTTTTTCATATTTAAGGTCGCTTTGTCAAGGGCTCTCCGTTTTTTTTCTTAAACAAAAGTCAATATAATTTTTCACATATACTACCGATGAGGAGAGCTTTGGATTTGAATGTGCTGTTCTGTTGGAAAGTCAAGTACTCTATATAAACAAGCGAAATTAAACAGAGTTTTTCGCAGTCGCTCTTTGAGAAAGTCAAAAAATAGAAAGTCATGAAATTTTGCTATTTAGATTATAGAAGACAGAGTGAAATAATGCGACTGAAATAGCTATGATTTAGTGGCATTTTAAAAGTATAAGACAGTAAGTTTCAGCTCCTTCACTTAGTGCACTCAAGGAAACGCCATTAAAATAATCGAAGTAGATTTTCTATTTTGAAAAATGTAGTTTTTAAGAAAAATTTTTGTAAAGATGCCTGTGATTAGAACATCGGCTATTTTTGCTGAAGTTGTTGATGCTCACAGTTCCCGTAAATAGCCGTGTTTCCTGTATATAAGTTTGTTCACAGGATGACTGAAAATGGTGATCATCTGGATTTTTACCTTCGTCAACAAACAGACAATTTTTCAGCATGTCTGCATTTTAAATGCACGTTCTAATCAAAAATTGTATTTATGTTGGTAGTAATTTTATCAACTTGATTTCAGTGTATCCGTTTTTTCGTTTTTTGATTGTTTTCTCTTTATTCGGTTTAAGAGGTTTCGGCTCATAAAGTATTGGCTTAGAGGTCTCTTTTTGAGCAAAAAAAAATGTCTCAAAGCATTTTGAGGCTTTTTGAGTTTTTGAATTTTTTGATTATCAAAAATTTATTTTGGCGCAAGTTGTATGCTCCAAAATAATGGTGAACCAATTGACTCAGTTCCAAGCGGTCCTCGTTCGATTCCCGCCGGGATCATTTTTTGCATTGTAAAGACCTGCCAGTAAACCAGCCACCTATTGTAATAAATCACTCGGTGCAGTTTTATTACAACAAAAGCGGTTAATTTTAGAGGTAATTATAAGACGGAAATTCAAAGTTGTTTTTGCTCCTGGAAAAAATTCATCTCATAATGGAGAATCTAAGTTTATCGTTGGACGACTGGTCTCCTTTCACTTTCCGACTAATTGCCGATATCAGTTCCTTCGTCTGTTTGAGACTGTAAGCCTTGAGTCTGGCTGTCATCTCTGGAGAAAAGAAGCCACTGTCGATCCAGTCGTCGAAGTCTGGTATGAGGTCGAATGCCATCAGGTTGTGGTGGTTGCAGAGGCGGATGTTGGCACCATGTTCCAGAAGAAGACTGGCCCCGAAGGGGTTGTTGTTCTTGCATGCGTAGAACAGAGGACTGGAACCTGGATTGGAAAACATCAATTTGAATAGATATTTCGAGGGTTGAGTTTCTCGGAGATTTTATTAACACCCTGTATGCTGAAAACCCCTTTGAAGCTTTTTACACTTGCGAGATCAAGTTTCTTGTAATTGGGAACCAGACTTTTTCCCGTAAAAAACGTTTCTTAAATTTTCAATTTGCTGCTCAAAGATCGTCGGCTAACTTACCATTTTTTGCTGTAAGCACCTTTCATTAGTTGCAAATGCAAGTTTTGATCATTTTTGTTTCAGGGGAGACTTGAAACTTGAAAATTTTTTCTAATGAAATCATCTTTTTTTCAGCTCAACTTGTGTGTGCTCAAGGATTGTCGCGTTTGTTTCCTTTTTGTAAATTTTGTTCCCTTGCTTAATTAAAATTCAAACGTCTGGATATTTTATGTATAATAAAAACAAATATAATGAAAATGTATTAGATTTTATATACGGGATATTGCTTTTTTGAAAGGCTTTTAAATTTTTCTCAGAATGCTCAACACTTGGTTTTTCTCTAAAACAACAACTTTACTGGTTTTTTTTTTTTCAAAAAAAAAGTGGTGCGAATGGAAAGACCGCCCACTCTCCTGTGTGTTGGCTTGTGCCAGCAGTCTTTTTTCACACTATAAACCACTCTCTACAGACTTTGACAACTCTGTGGTGTGGAACGATTGACCCAAGTTTTTTTTTTCGTTTTCTAAAAACACCCGTGCAAAATCTCAAATCTTAGGTTAAAAAAACGCATTCTGTTAGGCTCATCTGAAACAGCGGTTACGTCCAAATGAATCTAACAAAAATTTATAGCCGTCGGAAAAATCAAACTTTGGTTTTTACCGTAATTTGAAAAATTTCGACCTTTTTCGAAACCTACCTTCCAAAATACGAAAACTTGGGTGCAAAAGAAACGGTGGATAGTGGGAAGCTCTTCTGCCTAAGACTTTGCGCCCACAATTTTACATAAAGAAGTATGGACCCCGCAAAAGTCAAACTTATGATTTTTTGACCGTTTTTCGAAGCTTTTTGACTTTTCTTAAAAACTGACCTCAGAGTTTCTGGGTTCAAAAGAAAAAAGGGGCTATGGGAAGCTCCCCTGTTTTAGCGCCTACGCCTAACTTTTTATACGAAAACTTTTGTCCTCGAAAAACTTAATTTTTGTTTTTGTACCGTTCTCGGAAACTTTTTGAGTTTCTCGAAAACTACCTTTCTAAATATCTGAAGTTTTGGGTTTAACCGAAAAAACTCCTCGTCAAAAGCGGCTGCGCCAAGTTTTATATACATAACAAATTATGGCCCGCGGAAATGTCGAATATTTGTTTTTTGACATTTTTTGATTTTACACGAAAACGACCGTGCCAATCCTCAGATAAATGATTCAGTCGAAAATAAAACAGGTTGTGAGAATCTTTCGCGCATAAGTGACCTCTCGCTCATGGGTTCGATCAAAGGAATAGGTTGTGGAAAAGTCTATTGCCCTGCCAAATTTCATATTGAGTTCAATTGAAGAACGGGTGATAGGTATCTCTAATCCCTTATTTTGGCAGGAACATCTAAGGTTTTGCGTAGAGTTCAATTTTGAAATTTTAAAAATTACGTATTTTATCCAGCTTCAGCAAAAACTTGCTCTAAAAATAACAAACATGCACTCCAGTTTTAGCTGGGCAACTAGTTTGTCTACAATGAACTTCTATCGAGACATACAAAAAATTAATTTTTGGTAGACTTAATGTTTTCAGCATTTTTATTTTTTTTTCGATCTTTTGTGTTTATTATGTTTGCGTTTTATCGCAAATGGTGCGAAGATCCGCTTCGCCTTTGTGTATTACTATGTCCTGGCTCTTAGCTTGAGGATGCGACAACAATTTGAAACTAAGAACTTAATTTAAAGGGCGCAAATGCTGTTCTCCCTGTAGAAAAAACAAACCCTAATTTTAGCCTTTACCTCACTGAGAAATGTCCTTGGTTTTGGCCTTCATACCATTACCGATTGTTACATAATAGCAAGTACCATTTCTGTCCTGAATATCCACATCTGCCTCATAAGTGACAACCATCAGTTCAATCAAGTCAGTGAACAACACATTGCCCGATACCAGATGGAGAGCACACAGTCCCTCCTGCCCATCGAAAGAGTCGGAGACAGAAGCCCCGTTGTCCAATAGGAAGGAGATGAGATCCACTAGCATGTCGCTTCTTGAGGTGCCGGTGAGGTATTTGTGGAGCAGTTTCTTAGCTTCGCCTTCCTGAAAGTAATTCGAAAGTTTTTCACAATTTTTCTCAAAAGGTTAGCTTGTCAGTTTTCATATTTTAAAGTTACATTAAATTTTTTTTTGCTCATTTTCATTCGCGTTTTTTCAATGTGCATTCATCACAATCGAAAATGGCTGGCTTCTTCAGACAAATAAAAAATATTCAAAGTTTGTTGAGCATTGATCTCCCGTGTGTAGATTGCGTCCTATTGAAGAAATGCTCTCCCAGTGGTCTGACGGTAGGCGCTACGCGCCGACAAGCGTCAAGCGTTTTCATCAATAGCTGGTGTCTCGCGAATCGAAATCACGTGGAAGAGGTATCAACACGATTGAGTACATCAAGCTTTCCAAAGTGATTGAGTGTAAGATTAATTTAATAACTGGGACTCAATCTGCTGGTATATCAAAATACCCCCCAGCATCGATATGTGTCAATTTTCTTAAAAAGTGCCTTAGGATGAAACCCGTTTGCCCCGATTGGCTTACTTTGAATTTGATCCCAATTTCCAGTAGCTGTGCAGCACATTCCAAGTGGGAATCATTCAATGCCAAGTATATTAGCGAGGGCGGGTCCCCATCTTGAGGTTCTTCCATCAGTGACTCCAGGATCTCGTCTTCATTCTGGTGCAGGAGGGACAAGACAGACTCTATGTTACCACCCATGGCCGCACAGTGGATCGGCATCAAGTTTTTAAAATTCCGCGCTAGGATATTACTTCCTTTGCTGACCAGAACCTAAATCAAAATTTCTACAGTTTAGGTCAACTCGAGTTAAATTGGATTAGCAATGGTACAGTTGTAAGAGTGGTGATTATGGTTTTTCAAATTTTTCTTTTTCATTTTTTTGCAGTTTTGATCTTTATATTGAAACAATCAAACCACAAAAAGTCATTTTGCACCAGTTCCAATATCAGAAGGTCTATATTTCGTCTTCAAGACAATCGGAATGCATGACTTAAAAAAAACAGCTATAAAATATGAGTCATTTAAGAAATAACTAGCGCACGATTTGTACCTACGGTGCCTCAAACAGATCGTTGAACGTAAAAACAGTTTCTTAAAACTTACACAAAAAGAGCAATTTTTAATGGAACCGTAAAATTAAACTGGGCGCATCCATCAGGGATTTCTATTTCATTAATACAAGGATTTATAAAGTCAAATTTTAAATTATTTTTTATCAATATCTCCAGAATAATCTTCAAATATGCGAATTTTTAAATTAAAAAAGGACCCTATAAAGCCGACAACATACAACTGCACTTGTCACTTTTTCAAGAAAATTGAAAAATAAGCACTTATTTCTCTGGTATAGATTATTAGATAAGTTTGGACAACCTTTATACAGACTCCGAAGTGTAACCCTGACAACATCCCACCATTGGGTTGAAAATTTCAAGTTTTCTCTAATTTTTTTGTTTTTTTAATGTTTTTTTAAACAACGCCATAACTCGGCACTAAAACAAAATCTGAGCACTAATTTTTGAAGGCCACATTTGCAATACTGAGTGCTTTCTGTCAGCAACTTAAATTTACCATTTTAAATTTACCATAGAGTTGAAAGTTTCAAGTTTATTAATTTTTTCCGCGTTTCTATTTTGAAAAAACCATAAAAAACGCCATATCTCGAAAACCAAAAAAATCATACAGCAGTCATATTGGGAGGGCAGATTAGCAACACCATATTAGACCCTTATATCACCTCACCATAGGTTTGAAATTTTAAGTTTTTTGAAATCATTTTTTTTTGAAAAAATCACAAAAAAACGCAAGTTGTCAGAAATCAAAAATATTTGAGAAGTAATGTTCAGACGCCAGATTTGCAACATCTGAGTGTACCTTGACAGTACTCACCATAAAAATGAGAAATCCACATTTAACTTGTTTTTTAATAAAAAATTTTAAAAAAAAATGAAAAACTCAATAAAAATACCACATCTAGTAAACTAAAAGAATTTGAGGATTCATATTTAAAGGCCATACTTGCAATCCCTGAGAGTACATTTACAGCTCCCCAGCATAGGGTTGAGAAATTCAAAATTAGTGAAATAAAGAAGAAAAAAATCTTGAAAACTTACGTTGCAAAAAAAAAGAAATTGCATGCAGAGTTGAAGCATTTGCGTTCCAATAGATTTCAATAAGTCGACCTGGGTAAAAATTTTAACCAATGCGAAGCATTCACTTTTCAACAAGTCAACATGTGAGTTTTTTAAATAAAATCCAATTGAAACACTATTTAAATATTTTACTGATATCGATGGGTGAATCCCATATACACACTTCACTACACTGCCCTCTTCCCCTTCCATGCTGGCATCATAGATACCGCCTTACATTTGGCCTATCATTCATTAACAAGAAAACGAAAAAGTTTCTTAAGCCTTGCAAAATACGATATAGCCTAAACGAACAGAAATAAAATTCTGTCGCTTAATATGCAAAACTTAAATTTGAAATACGTCAAATTTAATACCTCAAATACGTCAAACATTAAACGTCAAACATGAAACGTGTTTGAGGTATCAAACACGTTTAATACCTCAAAAACGTCAACATAGGGACTTTTAAGCATAAAAGATAGATAGATGTTTATTTTGTCTAACCTCTATCATTCGTTCGTTTTCGTCCTTGTTCTCGCTGCCTTCGAAGCACAACATGTGTAGTGGTGTGTTGCCTTCCGCATCCTATAAACAGCATGGATTTTGTGATGCATAAAAGTTAAAGGATACCTTATTGGATAGTCTTCTGGTAAATATTTTACTCCAACTTCAAATGAATATATCATTGTAAGAATACATAAATTGCTACTAAACTAGTTATGAATGATAGAGAGAAAAGTGGTGAAAACATAAGAGATCACACCTGAACAGCGACGTCGGCGCCTGCATCCTGTAAAATGGTCATACAGTCGGCACTCTTCACCCGGTGCAAAGGGGTGGCCCCCTTGTAGTCCCTCACATTCACATCCACCCCCTCACTCAGTAGCATCTCCACTGAGGGCTTGTGGGCAAAGTGACAGGCAGTGTGCAGCAGGGTGCTTCCTGGAAGAAGCTTTATATGAGAAGTCGCAAGGGACCACGTTAAAATCCTCCCCCTAACGCTTTTAAGGGGAGTAGGATGTTAACTTTCTTATAAGATGGAATTTACAGCCAATCCAAGTTACCGTCCCCTCCAATAGGGACCAAATTACCAACCTACCCCCTGCATCATTAGGGGAAGGGTGTTAAGGTTATTATAAATTCGAAATTTTAGCCAATCCAGGTTACAATCTTTCCCCTAATAGGGACCAAATTACTATTCTCCCGCCAACTGTCTTGAGGGAGAAGGTGTTAACTTTGTAATAATTATGAATTTTTAGCCAATCAAAACCGAGTAATTTACCAGCAGCACCAAGCAATTTCAAACCACTTAGATAGTGGGTGTAGTACCTTAACTTGGTCTATCTTGAGATTTGGGAGGGGGGGTAAGACGGTTTTGCAAATTGTGTCCCTCGTTCCCCAACCTTGTAAGTGGTTCCCTAATTTGATCTATTTATATTTCAGAGCAACGCATTGTCTTCGTATCTTTATCCGTATACCTTGAATGGCTCTGCTTCTGATGCTGGCAAAGGGCGCCACTCCCTCCACGTGGTTCTCAATCACCTTGAACAGTGTCTCAGTCTCGCCCTTGACTATCCTGGGCACGTGATCAGACAAGTATTCATACCACTCGAACAGCATGTCCTTCATGCCCTGGTTGCGCACTACATCCCACGCTGTTTTCCCAGTGTGGTCCTTGAAAGGTTCATTTCAGTTAACTTGAAACTATATTTTTGTATTATATTTTCATCATTTTTTGAAATTTTGATAAAAAATATCTAACTGAGCAGCAAGAAACGTTTTATTATCAGGTCCTGGAACTCGGAACTGTACTGTCATAGATTTTACACAACTTGATCGATTGCACATTTCACACGGACGGTTGATTTTTGCAGCGTAATTTGTGCCGCTGGTATTATAAACCTGTCGAAAAATGAAATAATGATTGAATAGTTAAAGAAAGTTAAGACGAATAATCCACGAGGAAAAAAAACACGAGTTTTTAATTTTAAAAAAATTGATTACACGTAACCCAATTAAACGCTAAATGTAATGATAGAGGGACTGTACACATTTCGATTATATTGCCTAAACAATGAATGTTGCTGCTGTATGAAATTCGCCAGAATTTGCATAAAATCGATAAAAATGCTTTTTAGAGGACCCAAAAAATGAATTAATTGGCCTACAAAATCATTTTATGCATTAAGTTGAATATGATCGAACGTAGCATTTTAGAGGACCAAAAATTAGTACATTTTTCATTAAAAAGTGTGTGTGTGGGGGGGACTATTTCACCCACCTTGTACCATGTGTCGCACCCCCATTCAATCAGCAGGTGAGCACAGTTCTTGTGTATGCTACTCATGGCATAGCTGAAGGGCGTGCACTGGGTGGCATTGACTGCATTGCACTGTGCACCGTGCTCAAGTAGGAACAGTGCCATGCTCTCGTAGCCGAATTTGCACGCCCAGTGCAGGGGAGTGTTGCCTACAAGATTGTAAACCAAGTATAATGTTTTGAAATATTAGATTGAGAAGAATATTAGTGAACGGTTAAACTCAACCCAAGTGGTTCGTTTCTGCTTTTCAAAAGTTTAATATTTTTTTTAAAATTTGTAAATGACGAACTCTTTCATTTTTATAGAATGCGTTCGTACATTTTCTGGCAATGTCACTAATTTGACAAACAAAAGACATGAATCCAAATAGTTCGGCTAAAAGTAATTAATTAAACATAATTAATTAACACCGATTGGAAAAAACTATGGTCCAGGTTTCATCAAAGAATGAGTACTTGTCAACACTATACCCCCTCCACAAATGCTAGTTATGCGACTATTCTCTCAGCCTAGCCCTAACCAGTGTTTGGGTCTCTGGAGTTGACGTAGCTGGTTGAGTTGAAGAAGACGACGAACTTGCGCACCATTTCGAACTCGCCACTCTTCACTGCCTTCTGCAACATGTTCTCATACAACCCCATGCCACCCGGGAACACCATGTAGAGGTACTCACTACCCGCACGCAACATCTTACTCAGAGAGGGAACCTGAAAAAAAACTGCTTAGGCTGACAGGGAAATCAAAATATTATAGTTATGTTAACTGTTACATTGTCGGCAATGATTTTTCGAATCTGGACGCAGGTAATTAACCAATAACTGCTCAATTTGACACATGAAACCATGTTTTCACTCATTGATTGCGCGTAGAAAACCGTGTCAAGAATCTGATTTAACTAAAAGCACTGTTTTATAGCCGAATAACTTTCCCAAGATCACCGATATTGCCAAAAAAATTGCAGCAACTATAGTTAATGTCAAGTTGCTGGCAGCATCCTTTTCATTACTTGTACTAAACCTGCTCTTTTGACACCAGAAACCAATTTCTACTCATTATAATACAAAAAAAAACAGTGTCAAAAAGTCAAATTATCCGAAAACGCCTGAATGTATGACCGATTAAGAAGCTAAATCTCATCAATTCTCCTAACAATTTGGCATTATATATAAAATTTGGCCATAAAGGTGTAAAAATTGGGAAAGTTCATACGCATCAAAAGTAAAATGCATGAATATAACAGATGATCTATTATGATGTCATCGACAACGCTTTTGCGCCATGGTCGAACTAACCATAAACAAAATATAAACATTTTGCTTTATATACCTTTTCGCTTATCTCCATCCGTTAAAAAGCTCTAATCGACACTTCAAGCACCAATAGTCCAATTAATTGTGAGCTTTAGATAAATGATGACTAAAAATGAAGCTAAACTTAAAAACCTCTTCAGTCGATAAAATATCTGGCCTGTTTATCTAATCATTTCCTAATGTAGGTCACTTTTTCAAATTAAGCCAACAAAAAAGATATGACAAACCTCGACAAAAATGTTGTATTTTGGATGTTTATCCGGATTTATTTCGACCATGATGCCCGTATTGTAGCCGAGTAGTTTCCGAATTGAGAAGTCATCTTTATTCGACCCACTAAAGTCGTCTAGAAACTCGCCTGTTTTAGTATTCCGCACTACTACCTTCTTATCAACAGCTACCATTTCTTTCCCGAACATCTGTGCGAACCCGTTGCATTTTGTGATCGACAGGTTAAGGTTGAAAGAGTTCACGACGTCGCTAACTGACATGTTTTGAGGCACGACTATGACGTCAAAGCGATCTTTCATCTTGTTGCGAATGATTTGTCTGGTCTGGTTTTGGACCTCGGTAACGTGTTTTACCCAGTTTTCACACCATGTTACATCATAAAGTTTGGCCAAACTGCCCAGTTCATCTTGGCATGATTTCAACACGTGGGTCCAGTGTGATTTTGAGTTGTCGGCACTGTTTTTGACAGGCATTCCGTATTCGTCGACTGGTGCCTTTTTCCCGAGTTCCAACTCGGCTCTTCGTATTGTCATTTTGACTTCACCGAGTCGTCTTACGACTGCCTGACATTGCTTGAATTTATACATGAGCATAAAGAACGTGCAAAGATAAGCAGCAAAGCAATGGCTGTCATAATTTGATAAGTCTTCAGCAGTGACAGGTGTTTGAAGGTGGGTCATTTTCTCGAATGTTTTCAGGGCGAGGTTGAAAGCCCACCTGTCTTGTAGCAGTATTTCATTTGAGAAAGTGTCGGGGACAAAGGTGTTAATGAGGGCACAAAATGCTTGACTGTTAGCCATGTCCCGCAGAGATTTGATGCCTAAAACAATTTAATGCTTTTAGTGAGAGCAGGATACATGCCAGTAAATTTTTCAGGGCAAAGTTTTCCTATTATGGCATCCCGGTTGTCATATCTTTATCAGCATTAGGACCTTTTGGTCCCTTTTACGTATTTTAAGTTTCGACTGCTAATTTTCGCTCCATTGCAGTGTTTCCGTTTTGATGCTGAGACCTGCAAAAAACTCTGATTAGGTCAGTGGGGTTGCAAAGTATTTCTGATATTTCTGTCAAAAGTCAACAAATTGTTAGGAAAATAGTTAATTCAATCTATAATCACCCAGTGCTTTTCCTTCCTCCGTGCAATTGAACTGACCCTGCAATATTTCCAAAATCTCTTTTTCTGGGGACGATTTCTTCTTGTGTCGTTTATGCATGGGCTTGTAATTCATGCAGATACCTTGACCCGAGTACTTTTCGAAGTCGTCGGGAATGGGTTCGTACTCTACTGAGTGTTGTGCCGCGAGAGTGTTTCCGAACCCCATCAACATTGCTTCATCCTTGTCTACTTGGGTTGTGGGGTTGGATTTAAGGGATCGAGTGGGGATCTGGTCCGGTACCCATTTGAGAGGAACTTCGCATAGCTTACTGCTGTCTTTTAGTCTGAGAAAGATAAACAGATTCGTTATAAAACATTTAGTTCTTGCTCTCAAAGTATTTGGTTTCATCCCCAAAGCCACTGGAAAAACGCAAAATTTGCGAAAATTAAGAAATTAAATTTTTCCCCAAAGAAGGCTGCTGATGACATCTTAGCTCCTGGTGGCTGCAACCTGAGGTAGTTTTAAACATATTTAGTACTCCCAGATTTGTCAAAAATTAGTCATTCAATAAACTGGGATTTGCAAATAAGATCATCAAATTATTTTCTACTAAGAAAGAAGTTGAAAAAAGCCATGGTCAGCAATGCCCCTATTGCAAATGGAAAAAAGTTGTTATTTGTTAAGTGTTCGGTATTCGTGGATGTTGAGCCATTGAATTAGTTTATTACCAGGGTGGATATTCCAATTCAATACTAGCTACCATGGGAAGCCGGGAGATTGTCCTTAAGAAATGCTAAAAACGTCAAAAAGAGGAACATAATAACCTTAGAAATTCCTGTCGCTCCCATAGAAAGTGAATATCATTCGACACTAGCAACCACATCAAATTGAAAACCTGATCCGAGCTCCTCATTGCGAACAGCCTCCCGTCAACTTCGCTCTTGCCTGGAATCACATTCATACTTTTCAGTTCCTTCACCGCCCATTCCACTCTAGTTATGACCTGGTTCTGGGTCAGGTCATCCAAGGATCCAAGACGTTTAGGCGTGTATCCGACCATGGAAGTGACCAGGAGTTTCAAGTTGGATCCCTGGAGGATATCAGTGATGATGTTGTTCAGGTTTGTTTCGTACTCTAGCAGGCGGTAATTTGCCCAGCCCGTGTAGCAGTTTAATTTTGTTTTCAAAGACATAATAACATTCAAAATGTTAGTTTTTCTTCAAACAATGGTTTAGAAAAAGGTTTTTGCTTTTGTTATTTCTTCATTAACAAAAGATTTTTTGAATTTTTTGTTTGATTCATATGGTTGCTATCATCTCTGCTGTGATGAACTAACGTAAGAAAATATGTACAACGTATTAAATTCAGCAGACCATTTTAACGCTTTGTTGTTTATCAAAAAGTGTGACGAATTGCTGCTCGATCGCTCTGGCAAAAAATGGTAACACTTGTTATGTAATATGACGTATTTTTTAGAATTTAAGAGTTGAAATCCATATTTCAGCAAGTACCCTAACTCTTTAAGAATTAATGAATGTTGCCGTCATCTCATGGACTATCTATAACTACTGAAGTAGTGGGAAAAACTTTGCTCTGCATTTGTTTTCTTTTTCAAAACAGGCATGTAACACACAGAAACATTGTACGAGGTGGTTGAGTAAAAAACCATTTTGAAACCCAATCTCTAATAATTTGAGCGGCTTTATAATAATTCGAGCGGAAGTTTTTGTTGGTCGCTCTCAGTGTCTTGACATAATGGTCTGAAAATACTTTTTTTTAAATTGTGGTTTCTGCGAAGATCAAAAACTATGCAGCTTGTCTAAGGATAGTCTGTTTCTAATTTATTTCCGCTTTTCAGACTAGGTTTTGTTCCGCGAATCAAAAGCGTTTTTTCGCCGAGAAATTTCATTTGGTGCCATTTTGCCTCCAAAATCGGTCAAGCTGTGGTAGTTCTGAAGCTAGAAGACAAGTAAGAGCTTGTCCTCACACACTATCATTACCATGGCTTGGGATCGTATTCAAGATTCGTGGATCTTTAAATGAACGCCTTACTTCTGTGAAAAAGGCTTGTACGTTTAGAATTTTGTATTGAAATAATTTTTGTTTGTTAAAACTTTTTGCAGATATGACTTCCATTTGAAATGCCTGTGCTTCGCGTGCAACGCACTCGACATTTTTGTTAGAACGGCTGATATTGAAATTCTCGTGTGAGTATTTTTAGCGCCAATATACAGATGAAAAATTATATGGCAAAAATTGTTGAAAATTTTAGCAGAATTTTAACTAGAGGCGCCCGAAAACGGGCTGCAAAGTTCCGCGGCGTTCTCGCAATGAGATTTCATTTGATTGTAAATGTAGTAAATGAATAGAATCATTTTTGCGGTTGTTCTAATAGGATCACAATAGAATCATCACATAGAATCTATTTCAGCATATTGAGTAAAAAATACACCAAAACTACCTACAAAGCCCTACAAGTTTTAAGAAAACTAATATCTCTAAATCATTGTAAAAATTATTTGAATTTTGTTTCATAGACTAAAATTGTTATTTTTACTATATAAAACACCACTTTTATTTAAAAATCATTTAAAAATTTTTTGCGCATTTTTTTAGAGATTATACTTTTTAACACTTTGTTGGGCTGCTTAGGCTACGTAAGAGGCTCAGTTTGATATAAATTTGTCAAGCATTGACTCTGTAGTTTTGGCGTAATTTTTTATCAACTACAAATGTCAAAAAAATCCTTTTTTGGTTTATTTTTTTGGGCCCCAATTTCGCGCCAAAATCTTCACCGTATTCATTTTGATAAAACTTCAAGCAAGTTTTGTCCTCATTTTTTTTCGCCTCAGCTCGACCCAATTTGTGAGGAAAACGCGTTTTCAACCAATAGTTCAATGCGTTTTTTTCCGGATAGCTTAAGTCAGCACTGTATGTATAAATTGAGAAATCATTTGTTAAAAATGAAGTTTCTCGGGAAACCTTATCAAAAAAATCTAGCGAATAATTTTCAGATGGCTTCAGAAAAAAAACGTAAAAATTTTCCACTATCAGATTTTTCTGAATCAGATTAGTTTTGAATGGAAATTTGCGACATGTTAAGTTTGACAACATGAGGAAATTCGGAAGAATCGGTCAGAAAAATTAGTCATAGAGCTGTGGGCAGACAAAACTTTCCGCCGGACTTCAACTACTATTTTGAATTTTGCTCGAATAATCATCAGTTCTTCCAGCACCATTTGAATCATTTGATACTGACTCTGTTGCTTTACCAAAAAGTCTTCATTTTCACACAAAAAAAAATGAATGTAAAATGTCTTCAACTCGTTTTCTTTTTGGTATGCTAATGATTGAAGGCTTGAATTTAAAATAAAACTAAAATATTGAAATTTTTGGAAGACAATTTGTCTTCTTCACTTAATCTAACAAAACTAACCTTTTTTAGTTGACCTTTTTTCTTTTTAGCTGAAGATTGTTATACGTAAGCAGCAAAGTGTCATCTAAACAATTTTCTGATAACTATAAAAGAACTTGATTTTATTTTCACTATATATGTGTGCTCCTTCACTTTCATCAGCTTTAGAAAGTTTTCAGCTTTTGCTTGAATCAATTGAGTCTATCAAAGGCCTGTTTTTTCATAATATTCGTTATTAGGCACAAATGACTTTTTTATCTCCAAACAATTACTGTTGGAATGAGGCTCAAATCGTAAATTTTCTTTTTCAATGTTCGTTATACTTGCAATTTTTACGCTCGCCTAACGTTACTAATTGTCTTTTTGAATTTGTTTTTTTTTTCATAATGGAAAATTAATTCCAAATTTATTCGAAGTTTTTTAGCTTTCCTCAGAAACTTCTACTGATTTTTTCAAAAAAATATATATCAAATAAAAAACCTCCTATTCCCCTGAAAGCCTGCATGCTCTTCTAGAATCTTTCTACTTGACCCCGCTGTCTACAGTCTTCGAAAAAGTCTGTGGGGGTAATTGACCCATATTTTTGTGGGGGAATATTTGACCCATATTTATGATATTTTTTTGGTTTTAATGAATAAAACAGTTTTGTAAAGCTCACTGCATACGCATATTTCTGAAAACAAAATCATGTCCCTCGGAATATTCAAGTTTTTGAGTTTTGACCGTTTTGAGAATCCTGTTTTTTCCCGAAAACAAACCTCCTAAATCTGATATTGTGGTTCATTGGCCGTTTTTTAAACTTTTTGAAAATTGTCGAAAACCTCCCTAGTCTATCTGATTTTTTTTGGTTCAATTCAAAGAACAGGCTGCGGAAAGCTCATCTTGTTATGCTACTACGACCACATTTTTCTGACATCAAAAGTTATGGCCTACGGATGTTTTGTTTTTGATCGTTTTTTTTAAAAGTTTTTGTTTTTTCTTCGAAAACTATCCTCCTAAATGTGGGTTATCGGGTTCAATCGAAATTACAAAGTTGCGTGAAATTCTGCGGCATGAGCGACTACGCCCTATTTTTTTGCTCAAAAAGCTATGATTCTCAGAAATGTCAAATTTTTGATTTGTTGATTGTTTTTTAAATTTCTCTCGTTAAATATCCTGCAAAATCTGATATAATAGTTTAAGTCAACGCATTAGGTATTTCAGGTTTAATCGTTTTTTTTTGTAAATTGCTACGCTCTCTTTCTTTTCAAAAAAAGTTTTGGCCTTCAAACAAATGAAAAATTTAAAATTTTAAAATTTTAACCGTTTTTTGTGACTTTTATTGAAAATAGTTGCGCCAAAGCTCAGGTTAAGTGTTCAACCGAGAAACCCGATTTGGGCAATTTTCTTTTCTTTGGTGGCCACGACCTGTTGTTAGCAGAAAAAAGTTACTGCATTCGGAAAGTCAAAGTTTTTGAATTTCGACCCTTTCTAAGAAATTTTTCGAAATTCCATAAAAACTTCAGTATCAAATCTGAGAAGAAATTTTTGATCGATAGAAGCGGTTGCGCGAATTTCGCCTGAATTTTGTACCGCATCAGAATAACAAAAAAAAATATCAAACACGTACATCCAGTCTTAGCTGGGCCCTAGGTGTCCTTCGTGGAATAAAACGAAAATATAGGTAAGTTACTTATTTTTGGAAAGTCATTTTGAGATCAAATTTGCTTAAAACAATTTCAAGGTTGATACACTTTAATTCAATGCAACTAAAGGTTAATTTTCAAAGTATTTATAGGTAGGTATACTGAAGGAAATGCACATGTGTTGAGGTGTTGTAAGGTACTATTTAAGATAATTTTATCGCATTTTTTCGCGTGTACAATCCCGTTCATAGTTATTTGTTAAAGTAAAAGTTATGAAAAATCCGAGCGAGAGCTTCTGTTTTTCAAGATTGACAAAAATTTTCGCAGAAAACAATTTTCAAACAGTACAAAGAAGACTAAAAACCACTTTCTCAATTTTTAATTCAAGGATATAAAAAACATTCCCCATAAATTTTTCTCTAGTTTTTTAACTACGACTTTGACTGCTTTCACCAATTGCTTGTTAACCTTTAGCACCTGTATCTCGTTTTTTTGATATTTTCTATAATCAATCGGAATAGTGTTTCTTTCTGTTACAACTTTGATCAAATCTATTGGTTTAGATTCAGCACTTCGTCTTTTCTCGTCAGCTCTTCGTCTTTTTCGTATTTAGAGATATAGGGGCACCAACATGTATTTCTCAAACCAAAACGAGTTTCAGTTGCCTCTCCAAACCTCAAAAGTTAAGCCGCATGCAGAGTCGCATCTTGAATAACTAGTAGTATATGTAGGGTAGAAATCGCTGAGGGGAGAGGGGTGCGGACCACCATGAATTAAGATGGGCTTTAGAGTATCCGGTCCGCACCCTATGAATTAACATAGGGAAAAGAATTTCTACTGTTTTACAATAGGTTATAGGTTTCAGAGTTTCAGATGGTAAAATGGTAAGTTTCGAGGAAAATTTTTGTTTTCAAAAAATTTTTGGCGCCCGATTTACCGATACAGCAATGTTTCAGATTCTAAACGTATTCTTAATCATAAAAACAATATAATGTTAACACAAACGTAGCGTTTCAAGAGAATTTTTTTTTAAAAAGATTAATTACAGAGAAACTGGTCACTTGCTGGTAAGGATACATTAATCTAAATCTTCTTCTGCCAAAGACAAATAAAGGGAGTATGTATCCATTTCGAGTTCTTCAAATTTGTTGACGTCGCAAAATTTATCAAAAAATGGGTAATACAACTCCAACATTCTCAACTTGGCATATCGTAGTTTAAAGAATCCTACTATAATTGGTTCACGATGCTCTATAGTAGATTTAACAAGTTCCACTTCATACAAATTTTTAGCTACGATATTGAGTCTCTTGAAGAACTGGTTATTGATAGCTTTATGGGTTTTTTCGTCTCCAAGATATTTTGTCGTTGTATGTTTTGATCTGTCTATTACTTGATAGCCATAGGAACTCTTTCCTAGCAGTTTCATTGTTTCCGTTACCACACCAGATAATGAATTTTCATCACCGGCTCGCCTAGCATCAACAACACACTGAACGAAACTGTTGAATACTTTATGTGGTGTGTATTGTACAAATCCAAGTAAAAAATAAAAAGTGGTGTTATAAGTGTTCCGTTGCTTAAATTGAAGCTCGATATCAACATTCACCGCGGTTGTTATAACAAATCGTTTTCTTACGCATACGTCTTTAAATATTCCCCAATATCGTTTCTTTGAAAATAGGTTAAAAATTGGAGGATTTCGGTTTTAATTCATCTGAAATACTCAGATCGCATTGCACGTAGCCGAACATTGTATCATTTCTAATGTTTTGCAATAGTGAATTGGAGTTTTGCAATAGTGACTTTTGAAAGGAAAATGAGATCTAACGTGATATTTCACGTCTACGTTGTTTTAAATTGTTTACATCAACTACAATCCCACAATTCTTCTATGGGGTATCCTTTTTCTCGAAATTAATCTTTTCTTTTCTTGGTTCCTCATTTAGTATTGTCATCAGTTAGGCTTGGTCTAGCTTCTTGAACAGGGCAAAACTGGAAATAACAACCCATTGCTTCAAAAACAGTCTTACAATTGTTGCAATAACCATGAACGCTCAAGCAATCAGTTTTTTTTCTATGTTCCTCCAGTTTAGTAGCCCTAATTTTACATTCAGGTCTAGTAGCTTGAAAATTTGACATGACCATTTTTTCAAAGATGCGAACTTGATTTTGCCTTGCCTAGAATCTTTGTAGTTCTGCACTGTAGTCCCATCTCGTATACGAGCCTGTGGGTACATCCTGATTCGCGGAATAAGGTTAGAGTTGACTATATCAATCTCAACGGTTGATTCATTTAAATTGTTTGATTTTCGAATAAGCGTCTCGTTTGCAAATTCTTTCCTTGTGAAAACAAATGAGGGACCACGGGTCATATCTTTTCGTATTTTTTCAAGCAAGTCACTATCACCTGAGAGGAAGGGGTAAATTTTATAGTCGGTTGATTTGTGTAGACAGATATTCGCTAGATTCGGTAGTGTGCAACCGAACTCTAACATGTCTAATCCGTTGTCATGATAAAATTCAATCATGTTTTGCATAGCTCAAGGGTAAAAACGACATCTTTGTTTCTATACCACTGTAGAAAATTCGGAAATGTTGACATCTGTTCCTGTTCTTAGATGGTATCAAGTATTTGTAGTTTTCTAGTCCCGTAGGGGGTTTAGTTTTCAACCCAAGTTTTTTCCTTACTTGCTCTTCAACTAAATCAGTATTGGGAAGCTTCTGAAAATCGTCATGCTCTTTGTCCAGAGGGTTGCTATTCTTCAAAATTCTTTAATAATCATGAAACGACGGTAGCTGTTGTTCATAAAGCTTGCTAGGAGTATCAAAACTCGCGCATCGAAAGTATCCTTTCATCTCCCTGGCTTTGTAAGCTTTTAGAATTGAGTCTAAAGTAGTAGCTCCACCCAAAAACTTAATAATGTCTGGAGGCTCAACAACTTCAATTTTAAAGGAAACAAAGTCGTTTGCTTTCGTGATAACTGTAGGTTCAATTTCTTTTTCGTTGATAAGGTGGGGAAAGAGGTATGATTTAAAGAAGTTTATTTCATACCAACCACTGTTGATTCCAAATACTGGAAGAATATTATTGTATCTCTCTAGATTATGCATCAAATCAATAAAAAATTTTTTTTTGAAACCTGAGAAAATTAGTGGATGCGTCTGTTTCTTCTTCTTCCTCGATATATATTCGTCCTCGTACTCTCTTGCTTCACTCTTCTTGTAACTACCTCGTTCATTTAGGATGCTGACTTTTGTTTGTAGCCGCTCTTTGATGTTATTTCCGGAAATTATGATCGCACCTCCGCTATATTTTTTTTCGCCAACAACTCCAATTTTGCCACGAAGTCAAAAATGAGGAATTGTGGATCTTTGTCACACAAAAATATAGATTTTTCATGTAAATTGGAAGAAGTTGACACTGATATGGGTTCAGGCTTTCCGATCCAATTTATTGTTTCTGTCGGTTTTAGTTTTTCAGATGGCAAGCAAATTGATTCAAAGTCAAAAATGGAGACGTTTTTGAAAAAAAGTTGTCCTTTGATTTACTCAAATTGAACCCATCCAGCCTTTTGAATAACGTCTCTCGTAGAATATGAACAATTTTGGGGTAAACAGTTTTGATTCGATCTTTGCAACAATTTATCATAAGATAGTGGTTGAAGTGATGAGACGTTTTGAAAAAAGTGTCGCAAGTTGGGCATCGAAAACATTTGAAGAAAATTTTGATCTATTGTAGAAATTTTACTGTATTCTTATATTTAACAATACTTCTCTGAGCTAATTCTCCCGCAAAATCTCCAATGTCGATATCGTAGATGAAGATGTTTTTCTCGACTTCCTCATCAACTACTGGCAGATTATCCATCAAAACTCCACGAAATTGTTTCGTATCACATCCTGTTTTTTCAAGAAAACCATTAAAGATCTAGAAGAGGGATGTTTCAAGATTGGTTGTTTCAAGCAAATGAACTCCCAGCGCTCGAAACAAACTCAAATTGTCATTGTTTGATTGTTTTGTGTTTTGATCCGATACACACGATAAACACTTTGTTGACTTTCGTGTTGAGTTTACGTGCTCCTTGCTCGTATGGAAATTCATTTCCGGCTGATTACAAGTAAAATAAATAAATTTCGGACAAGGAATAACTCCCCGCACAGAAGTCCTGCGATGTGGGGCTGCATCAGCTCTCCTGTTCTCTTTGCCACAGTCCTCAAATTTAGCCTGTATCAAAATTAAATAAAATTACATGGTACGAACAAAAACGGGAGATTTGAAAGGTTCCAACAAAATATCAGATTACACATGCTTACATTGAACTGTTGATATTAAATGAAATTGATTTCAAGTAGTTATACGAAGTGTAGAGCGATTGCTTTTAACGTAAAAGATTATCAGAATAAATTAAGTTTTATTTGCTGTTTCGTAAGTAAAATTAAACAATCAGAATTGAGTTTTTTTCCATTAATTATGTTTGTTCAAGATCAACCAATAAAAATCCAGCATTTTCTAAAAGTGAACAGTTTGTTAATTTTTCAAAAAAAATTTGAGTTCCAATTGATTTCCGTATTGATGAAATAGATGTTGACTCTTGATTTTTAAATAATTATTTGGTGGTTTATGTTGTACAACATAGAGTGATTCGGCTAAGTAAAGGTGTTTTTAGTGAAACTTACACAATCATAGAGTTTACTTTTGAGCCAAGTGTTGAGTATCACAGCTTTAAACTTACTAGTGGATTATCCCTGACAAGGAAAGAAATTTTGTTTTATCTCGAAAATTTGAAATTGATCAGAAAATTGCATGATAATATATCAAAGACTCTTTTTATCGCCTAAACGACTCCAAAATTTGTCAAAACTCTCCATCAAAAATCTTTCTTCTTCCATTTTCTGAATACATTATCAAAGTTCAAAATACTGCATGATCAGGTTCGGAATTAGGTTTCCATAGATTTGCTTCGAAGAATTCATCAACTTCGAACTATCCTCTCAAACTCACATCCAAATCAAAGAATTTGACTATTTTAAAAATAAATCAGCAGTTTCTCATTGATAATTAACAAAAAATTCTATTAACTTGATGAGAAAATTTGCAGTGATGCTACTTGTTATAATTTTCTTGCTTGTGTTATTTATATTGGCATTATTTCTGAATTTTACTGCAAACAACTTGTGGTCATTTGTTTTTGCAAAATTTTAGGTTTTGAAAGATTTAAGTCCTTAAATGTTAAAATTTACTCTGATTGGAAATTTTCTCTGATTGGAAACGACAATGTGGACACGACCTTAAAATAAAATGAAAATTTCCTAAAATGGAAAATCATTTCTGATTGGACACGACTTTAAAATAAAGTTTCCATGAAAGAGAACTGAAATCTGCTTGGACATGACTACAGACCAAATAAGGAAAATCAATTCTGATTAGTTAAACTCACACATTTGATTTGAAAGTATCCTTCACTCTTAACTCAAAGTCATTTTATTTTCAATTTAACTACCGACAACTACCTCCTCTCTCAGCTCTAAATCAGTCACTGATCTTCTTTTTAAACTGTATCTTTTATTCAATTTATCGCTCAAAATGGTCTTCTCAGTGCAAAACAGCAACCTTATGTAATTGGTAGATTTTTCGCCTGATCTAGTACAAATCCAAATGCGAGAAACAATCTCTGGAGTTTTTTGGGCACGAATAGACATCCCAATCCAAGTCTGCCACATGGTGAAAGTGACGTCAGGGATTTCAACGAACATCATATGACGCAAGTACCATCACAGAGAACCAACATGCAACAATGAAAACGATGGAGGAAGTGTTTGAACATGTGGAAATGAACTAGCCCGAAATCCCTGACTCTAGTTACGTAACTCAACCAGCCAACGACTTCCTTCTCCTAGGGAGGAGGAGATGGGATCTACTGAAAACTTCATCGCGATGGATGAAATTGAGGGGTTCTCGGAAACAATGCCTCAAAACAAACCACCACAACAACCACCAGCGATGGAACCTCGACCAGCGCTGCGTTTCATAGAGAAGCTCCAGAACTCCTCTGCCGCTCGACAACTCTTTGACTAAAAGCGTTTGTAAGTAATTGTTGCTTGTCATTTATTTCATCTTTCATAAATATTATCTTCTTTTTCAAATTCTTTTTAACTGTGAGAATGAATGATTGAAATCAATTCGAAAACAAATTAAATTACCGATTCAAAGATTAGGAATTTTTTTGTACACCTGTTAGAGCAAACACTCAAAAATTGAACAAACTACAAATACTTCATCCTTTTTTGCGTTTTGAAAAAACCGGAACACTTTTCGGATTTTGTCGAACAATTTGAAACATTTTTCGCTTTTTGTAAATTTTTCGTAAACTATTTTAAAAAAATTGAAATTTTCACATCTTGTTTGTAAATTTGAAAAGAATTTTGCATATCACTTAAATAACTGTGATAATTATTTTTCTCTGACATTTTTGTTAATTTTGCAAGCTTTTGAAAGGAATTAGATAGTTTATCAAATGGTTTTTTTATTTTCTTATTGAAATTTTGAGGTGATCACTATTTACAAATCGATAACCATCAATAAAACAGTCAATAATATTTAACAAATCAGGTTTAAATTTTGAGTTTTGTACTTTGCATTTTTTTTACCAGAATTGCTGAATCAATAATTTGCGTGAAAACCAGTTTCTGGTTAGAAGTTAAAACATAAATTTTGTCGGTTAAATTTTTACGCAACAGACTTTTCCTTGCAATACTTGGTATTGTTCTGCTCTTTTCTATAACAAGTTGTGATGAGCAGTGTAATTAAGTTGGTTTAAAACTTCGCCAGTTGATGAAATACCATTCGAATAAAATCTGTATTTGTACACAAGCTAAAAAAAACGATGATTTGATATGTGAATTGAAATTTACCCAATCTTTGCAAAACTTGATCGAGAGATGAACCAATCAGAAGTAAGTGAAACTTACAGTTTTCCAAGGAACAATAGGAAGTGTGGGTGGAAACACAATAATCTTGGGTTACTAAATATTTGTCGTAAAATTCACTGAAAATTGAGTTAATGATCGATTTTTACAGTAATCTAATAAAAGCTGGAAAGAGCTTGACACCTAGCAGCGGCCATATGTAACGAGGTTCTTTGCCTAGTTTTGTGGATTTATATAGAAGCACTAACGCCTACACAATTTCCATATATGGAAATTTCAAAAAATCATGTTTCTCATTTACCTTCATGTGATCAGCCTACTCTTTTTAAAAAAAAAACTCAAAAAACACACCGGTTCTACTTATATTAAATTTCCCAAAAATTAAACATGAATTGGGAGATTTGCACGGTTCCAAAATTCCTAGAAGGTGAAATTTATTTTGAACACTGCTTCCAATTTTTCAAGAAAATTGACTGAGGACTACTTGAAAAAAGACAACCAGACTATCTTGGTGAGAAAGAAGGAGAAACCATCTCGGCAATTAGAATTAGTGTCATTCATGATGCTGAAAACCTTAGACTTGTTCCTATATTGGAACTCACTTTTGAAAAATAGTCAACTACGGATCAAGTGCTTGCCAACTGCAACAATGTGTATGACTTAGCAATTTAGAAAGGAAAACAAAATTGTGTCACGATCAAGAATTACAATGTTAACAAACCTCCCTACAATCAGATTCGACTCTTCCTTGCTAAAGAGAATGAATCAAGGAAACAATGCCTATGTCAACTATACTTTCAACGAATTCAAAGAACTGTCCCAAATTTTGGGATATTTTATGTTTGCTGAGAACTATATGGTATAATAAACTTTGTTTTTTATGTTTTCTGTCTCGTAATTTAAATAATTATCGAACATCATACGACGCAAGTACCATCACAGAGAACCAAAATGCAACAATGAAAACGATGGAGGAAGTGTTTGAACATGTGGAAATGAACTAGCCCGAAATCCCTGACTCTAGTTACGTGACTCAACCAGTCAACGACTTCCTTCTCCTTGGGAGGAGGAGATGGGATCCTCTGAAAACTTCATCGTGATAGATGAAATTGAGGGGTTCTCGTAAAACAATGCCTCAAAACAAACCACCACAACAACCACCAGCGATGGAACCTCGACCAGCGCTGCGTTTCATAGAGAAGCTCCAGAACTCTTCTGCCGCTCGACAACTCTTTGACTAAAAGCGTTTGGAAGTAATTGTTGCTTGTCATTTATTTCATCTTTCATAAATATTATCTTCTTTCTCAAATTCTTTTTAACTGTGAGAATGAATGATTGAAATCAATTCGAAAACAAATTAAATTACCGATACAAAGATTAAGAATTTTTTTGTACACCTACTAGAGCAAACACTCAAAAATTGAACAAACTACAAATACTTCATCTTTTTTTGCGTCTTAAAAAACCGAAACACTTTTCGGATCTTGTCGAACAATTTGAAACATTTTTCGCTTTTTGTAGAAAAAAAAGGAATTACTTTCAGCTTCTTGTGAAAAAAAAACATTTTCACATCCTGTAAAAAAAATTTGAAACACTTATCACATTTTGTAGAAAGAAGTGAAACAATTTTAGCCTTCGACAAAATAGTGAATCTTTTTTCGCAATTTGATGAAAAAAGCTGAAAAATTTTTCGTAAATTATTTTAAAAAAATTGAAATTTTCACATCTTGTTTGTAAATTTGAAAAGATTTTTGCATATCACTTAAATAACTGTGATAATTATTTTTCTCTGATATTTTTGTTAATTTTGCAAGCTTTTGAAAGGAATCAGATAGTTTATCAAATGGTTTTTTTATTTTCTTATTGAAATTTTGAGGTGATCACTATTTACAAATCGATAACCATCAATAAAACAGTCAATAATATTTAACCAATCAGGTTTAAATTTTGAGTTTTGTACTTTGCATTTTTTTGACCAGAATTGCTGAATCAATAATTTGCGTGAAAACCAGTTTCTGGTTAGAAGTTAAAACATAAATTTTGTCGGTTAAATTTTTACGCAACAGACTTTTCCTTGCAATACTTGGTATTGTTCTGCTCTTTTCTATAACAAGTTGTGATGAGCAGTGTAATTAAGTTGGTTTAAAATTTCGCCAGTTGATGAAATACCATTCGAATAAAATCTGTATTTGTACACAAGCTAAAAAAAACGATGATTTGATATGTGAATTGAAATTTACCCAATCTTTGCAAAACTTGATCGAGAGATGAACCAATCAGAAGTAAGTGAAACTTACAGTTTTCCAAGGAACAATAGGAAGTGTGGGTGGAAACACAATAATCTTGAGTTACTAAACATTTGTCGTAAAATTTACTGAAAATTGAGTTAATGATCGATTTTTTACAGTAATCTAATAAAAGCTGGAAAGAGCTTGACACATAGCAGCGGCCATATGTAACGAGGTTCTTTGCCTAGTTTTGTGGATTTATGTAGAAGCACTAACGCCTACACAATTTCCATATATGGAAATTTCAAAAAATCATGTTTCTCATTTACCTTCATCTGATCAGCCTACTCTTTTTTTTAAAAAAAAAACTCAAAAAACACACCGGTTCTACTTATATTGAATTTCCCAAAAAGTAAACATGAATTGGGAGATTTCCACGGTTCCAAAAATCCTAGAAGGGGAAGTTTATTTTGAACTCAGCTTCCAATTTTTCAAGAAAAATGACTTAGGACTACTCAAAAAAAGACAACAAGAGTATCTTGGTGAGAAAGAAGGAGAAACTATCTCGGCGATTAGAATTAGTGTTTTTCATGATGCTGAAAACCTTGGGCTTGTTCCTATATTGGAACTCATTTTTGAAAAAGAGTCAACACTGGAAAGGTGCTTGCCAACTGCAACAATTTGTATGACTTAGCAAATTACAATGGAAAACAAGTTTGTATCACGATCAAGAATTACAATGTTAACAAACCTCCCTACATTCAGATTCGACTCTTCTTTGCTAAAGAGAATGAATCAATGAAACAATGCCTATGTCAACTATACTTTCAACGAATCCAAAGAACAGTCCCAAATTATGGGATATTTTATGTTTGCTGAGAACTGTATGGTATAAAAAACTTTGTTTTTTATGTTTTCTGTCTCGTAATTTAAATTTTTATCATCTAGAATCAATTTTCATTTAGTATTCGAGTTGATCAGTATGAGTTGGAGTATTGGTTTTTTTCAAGCTTCACAAAAAATGGGATATTTTCATTTTATCCTACAAGAAAAGTCCCAAAAGATTTCGCTAACGGTTTTAGAATCACAAATTTTACCAAACTTGCAGAATTTGGACATAAACTACCAAATCTCCAATTTTGAGTGGACTCTGCATAATGGTTGAAGAAAAATTTTCATTGGATGCCGAAAAGATTTGGAGGCCTAGATCTTATAGATTTTCGAAGAAATGGAAATCAATAGCAAAATAATCATACTTTACAACTACAAAGGGAAAAATATAATAAATTGCTTGATATTCTTCTCTCATTACTAGGTTATATAGAGAAATTCAGAAAAACTTGTGTCATTATTGACGAATGCACGGCAAAAATTGAACGTACAGAAACTGAATGAAATTGTTAGAATTTGTAGAGATTATGAAGAGATTTTTCGTCAAATGAAAAAAGAAAAATCTATGACTTTTTATCTGTATTGTTTTGTTCCCTAACATAGTTTGAAAGAAATGGACCAAAATTTTCCTTTTGGAGGCCTAATTGGATACGGAATTTCTGATTGGAAACGACAATGTGGACACGACCTTAAAATAAAATGAAAATTTCCTAAAATGCAAATTCATTTCTGATTGGAGACGAATTTAAAATAAAGTTTCCATGAAACAGAACTGAAATCTGCTTGGACATGACTACAGACCAAATAAGGAAAATCAATTCTGATTAGTTAAACCCACACATTTGATTTGAAAGTATCCTTCACTCTTAACTCAAAGTCATTTTATTTTCAATTTAACTACCGACAACTACCTCCTCTCTCAGCTCTAAATCAGTCACTGATCTTCTTTTTAAACTGTATCTTTTATTCAATTTATCGCTCAAAATGGTCTTCTCAGTGCAAAACAGCAACCTTATGTAATTGGTAGATTTTTCGCCTGATCTAGTACAAATCCAAATGCGAGAAACAATCTCTGGAGTTTTTTGGGCACGAATAGACATCCCAATCCAAGTCTGCCACATGGTGAAAGTGACGTCAGGGATTTCAACGAACATCATATGACGCAAGTACCATCACAGAGAACCAACATGCAACAATGAAAACGATGGAGGAAGTGTTTGAACATGTGGAAATGAACTAGCCCGAAATCCCTGACTCTAGTTATGTGACTCAACTAGTCAACGACTTCCTTCTCCTTGGGAAGAGGAGGGAATCTACTGAAAACTTCATCGCGATAGATGAAAATGAGAGGTTCCCGGAAACAATGCCTCAAAACAAACCACCACAACAACCACCAGCGATGGAACCTCGACCAGCGCTGCCTTTCATAGAGAAGCTCCAGAACTCTTCTGCCGCTCGACAACTCTTTGGCTAAAAGCGTTTGTAAGTAATTGTTGCTTGTCATTTATTTCATCTTTCATAGATATTATCTTCTTTTTCAAATTCTTTTTAACTGTGAGAATGAATGATTGAAATCAATTCGAAAACAAATTAAATTACCGATACAAAGATTAAGAATTTTTTTGTACACCTGTTAGAGCAAACACTCAAAAATTGAACAAACTACAAATACTTCATCCTTTTTTGCGTCTTAAAAAAACCGAAACACTTTTCGGATCTTGTCGAACAATTTGAAACATTTTTCGCTTTTTGTAGAAAAAAAAGGAATTACTTTCAGCTTCTTGTGAAAAAAAAACATTTTCACATCCTGTTAAAATAATTTGAAACACTTATCACATTTTGTAGAAAGAAGTGAAACAATTTTAGCCTTCGACAAAATAGTGAATCTTTTTTCGCAATTTGATGAAAAAAGCTGAAAAATTTTTCGTAAATTATTTTAAAAAAATTGAAATTTTCACATCTTGTTTGTAAATTTGAAAAGATTTTTTGCATATCACTTAAATAACTGTGATAATTATTTTTCTCTGATATTTTTGTTAATTTTGCAAGCTTTTGAAAGGAATTAGATAGTTTATCAAATGGTTTTTTTATTTTCTTATTGAAATTTTGAGGTGATCACTATTTACAAATCGATAACCATCAATAAAACAGTCAATAATATTTAACCAATCAGGTTTAAATTTTGAGTTTTGTACTTTGCATTTTTTTGACCAGAATTACTGAATCAATAATTTGCGTGAAAACCAGTTTCTGGTTAGAAGTTAAAACATAAATATTGTCGGTTAAATTTTTACGCAACAGACTTTTCCTTGCAATACTTGGTATTGTTCTGCTCTTTTCTATAACAAGTTGTGATGAGCAGTGTAATTAAGTTGGTTTAAAACTTCGCCAGTTGATGAAATACCATTCGAATAAAATCTGTATTTGTACACAAGCTAAAAAAAACGATGATTTGATATGTGAATTGAAATTCACCCAATCTTTGCAAAACTTGATCGAGAGATGAACCAATCAGAAGTAAGTGAAACTTACAGTTTTCCAAGGAACAATAGGAAGTGTGGGTGGAAACACAATAATCTTGAGTTACTAAATATTTGTCGTAAAATTCACTGAAAATTGAGTTAATGATCGATTTTTTACAGTAATCTAATAAAAGCTGGAAAGAGCTTGACACATAGCAGCGGCCATATGTAACGAGGTTCTTTGCCTAGTTTTGTGGATTTATATAGAAGCACTAACGCCTACACAACTTCCATATATGGAAATTTCAAAAAATCATGTTTCTCATTTACCTTCATGTGATCAGCCTACTCTTTTTTAAAAAAAAAACCTCAAAAAACACACCGGTTCTACTTATAATGAATTTCCCAAAAATTAAACATGAATTGGGAGATTTGCACGGTTCCAAAAATCCTAGAAGGTGAAATTTAATTTGAACACTGCTTCCAATTTTTCAAGAAAATTGACTGAGGACTACTTGAAAAAAGACAACAAGACTATCTTGGTGAGAAAGAAGGAGAAACCATCTCGGCAATTAGAATTAGTGTCATTCATGATGCTGAAAACCTTGGACTTGTTCCTATATTGGAACTCACTTTTGAAAAATAGTCAACAACGGATCAGGTGCTTGCCAACTGCAACAATGTGTATGACTTAGCAATTTAGAAAGGAAAACAAAATTGTGTCACGATCAAGAATTACAATGTTAACAAACCTCCCTACAATCAAATTCGACTCTTCCTTGCTAAAGAGAATGAATCAAGGAAACAATGCCTATGTCAACTATACTTTCAACGAATCCAAAGAACTGTCCCAAATTTTGGGATATTTTATGTTTGCTGAGAACTGTATGGTATAATAAACTTTGTTTTTTATGTTTTCTGTCTCGTAATTTAAATAATTATCGAACATCATATGACGCAAGTACCATCACAGAGAACCAACATGCAACAATGAAAACGATGGAGGAAGTGTTTGAACATGTGGAAATGAACTAGCCCGAAATCCCTGACTCTAGTTACGTGACTCAACCAGTCAATGACTTCCTTCTCCTTGGGAGGAGGAGATGGGATCTACTGAAAAATTCATCGCGATAGATGAAAATGAGGGGTTCTCGGAAACAATGCCTCAAAACAAACCACCACAACAACCACCAGCGATGGAACCTCGACCAGCGCTGTGTTTCATAGAGAAGCTCCAGAACTCTTCTGCCGCTCGACAACTCTTTGACTAAAAGCGTTTGTAAGTAATTGTTGCTTGTCATTTATTTCATTTTTTATAAATATTATCTTCTTTTTCAAATTTTTTTAAACTGTGAGAATGAATGATTGAAATCAATTCGAAAACAAATTAAACTACCGATACAAAGATTAAGAATTTTTTTGTACACCTGTTAGAGCAAACACTCAAAAATTGAATAAACTACAAATACTTCATCCTTTTTGACTTTTCCTTGCTAAAGAGAATGAATCAATGAAACAATGCCTATGTCAACTATACTTTCAACGAATCCAAAGAACTGTCCCAAATTTTGGGATATTTTATATTTGCTGAGAACTGTATGTTATAATAAACTTTGTTTTTTATGTTTTCTGTCTCGTAATTTAAATAATTATTATCTAGAATCAATTTTCATTTAGTATTCGAGTTGATCAGTATGAGTTGGAGTATTGGTTTTTTCAAGCTTCACAAAAAATGGGATATTTTCATTTTATCCTACAAGAAAAGTCCCAAAAGATTTCGCTAACTGTTTTAGAATCACAAATTTTACCAACCTGCAGAATTTGGACATAGACCACCAAATCTCCCATTTTGAGTGGACTCTGCATAATGGTAGAAGAAAAGTTTTCATAGGATACCGAAAAGATACCAAAAACATAGATCTTATAGATTATCGAAGAAAAAGAAATCAAGAGCAAAATAATCAACTTTTACAAGTATGGGAAGAATATGATCAAGAATTACAATGTTGACAAACCTCCCTACATTCAGATTCGACTCTTCATCGCTAAAGAGAATGAACCAATGAAACAAATTGCCTCTGTCAACTATACTTTCATCGAATTCAACGAACTGTTCCAATTTTTGGGAGATTATATGTTTGCTAGGAACTGCAATGTACAATAAACTTTGTTTTTTGTGATTTCTGTCTCGTAATTTAAGTGATTGTCATCTAGAATCAATTTTCATTTAGTATCCGAAGTGATCAGTATGAGTTGGAGTATTGTTTTTTCAAGCAATTCAACTTTCAAGCTGCACAAAAAAATGTGATTTTTTCATTTTATCCTACAAGAAAAGTCCCAAAAAATTTCGCTAACTGTTTTAGAATCACAAATTTTACCAACCTGCAGAAATTGGACATAGACCACCAAATCTCCCATTTTGAGTGGACTCTGCATAATGGTAGAAGAAAAGTTTTCATAGGATACCGAAAAGATACCAAAAACATAGATCTTATAGATTATCGAAGAAATAGAAATCAAGGGCAAAATAATCAACTTTTACAAGTATGGGAAGAATATGATCAAGAATTACAATGTTGACAAACCTCCCTACTTTTAGATTCGACTCTTCATCGCTAAAGAGAATGAACCAATGAAACAAGTTGCCTCTGTCAACTATACTTTCATCGAATTCAACGAACTGTTCCAATTTTTGGGAGATTATATGTTTGCTAGGAACTGCAATGCACAATAAACTTTGTTTTTTATGTTTTCTGTCTCGTAATTTAAATGATTATTATCTAGAACCAATTTTCATTTAGTATTCGAGTTGATCAGTATGAGTTGGAGTATTGGTTTTTTCAAGCTTCACAAAAAATGGGATTTTTTCATATTATCCTAGAAGAAAAGTCCCAAAAGATTTCGCTAACTGTTTTAGAATCACAAGTTTTACTAAACTTGCAGAATTTGGACATAAACTACCAAATTTCCAATTTTCAGTGAACTCGGCATAATGATAGAAGAGAAGTTTTCATTGGATACCGAAAAGATACCAAAAACATAGATCTTATAGATTTTCGAAGAAATGGAAATCAATAGCAAAATAATCAATCTTTATAACTACAAAGGGAAGAATATGATAAGTTGCTTGATATTCTTCTCTCAATACTAGGTTATATAGAGAAATTCAGAAAAACTTGTGTCATTTTTGACGAATGCAGTGCAAAAAATGAACGTACAGAAACTGCATGAAATTGTTAGAATTTGTACAGATTATGAAGAGACTTTTCGTCAAATGAAAAAAGAAAAATCTATGAATTTTTATCTGTATTGTTTTGTTCCCTAACATAGTTTGAAAGAAATGGACCAAAACTTTCCTTTTGGAGGCCTAATTGGATACGGAATTTCCCGTATGCATTATTTTTTTTTGCAAACTGCAAAATTCTAGACCAAGCGCAATTCTACAAGGCTCTGCTGGATCTGTGAAATCTACTATGAAAAAAGGACCTGGATATTATTATGTTGCACCTAGTTTTCTCAGTTTGTGTTTTCTTGGTGACGTGATTAGATTACTTTTCTGTTTATATATTAAAACATTTGCTTCATCATTACAAGCATTGTTCGATTGTTAGTCATTTTAACCAAAAAATTTCCAAAGAAAACAGTAAACATAATGAGTCTGGTTGTTTTGGTTATTGAGTGTATTGGAAACAACATAGTACAAAATTAGGAGTTTATAAGGATGGACAAACTATAGAATATTCCTTTTTTCTTCCCGTATATTTAAAGCATTATCCTAATGTACTTGGTGTACCAAGCATCTCCCTGGAATCAGTGGGAGAGAAGCGGTTACAAAAAATTACTGAACTTGAAAAAATTTTAAACCTTTTTTTAGCAATTTGTTGAAAAAAGCTGAAAAATGTTTCGTAACTTGTTTTAAAAGCTTTTGCAAGGAATTAGATAGTTTATCAAATGGTTTTTTTATTTTCTTATTGAAATTTTGAGGTGATCACTATTTACAAATCGATAACCACCAATAAAACAGTCAATAATATTTAACCAATCAGGTTTAAATTTTGAGTTTTGTACTTTGCATTTTTTTGACCAGAATTGCTGAATCAATAATTTGCGTGAAAACCAGTTTCTGGTTAGAAGTTAAAACATAAATTTTGTCGGTTAAATTTTTACGCAACAGACTTTTCCTTGCAATACTTGGTATTGTTCTGCTCTTTTCTATAACAAGTTGTGATGAGCAGTGTAATTAAGTTGGTTTAAAATTTCGCCAGTTGATGAAATACCATTCGAATAAAATCTGTATTTGTACACAAGCTAAAAAAAACGATGATTTGATATGTGAATTGAAATTCACCCAATCTTTGCAAAACTTGATCGAGAGATGAACCAATCAGAAGTAAGTGAAACTTACAGTTTTCCAAGGAACAATAGGAAGTGTGGGTGGAAACACAATAATCTTGGGTTTCTAAACATTTTTCGTACTGTAAACTGAAAATTGAAATAATTATCGATTTTTTACAGTAATCTAATAAAAACTGGAAAGAGCTTGACACATAGCAGCGGCCTTGTGTAACAAGAATTTTTGCCTAAATTTGTGGATTTGTATAGAAGCACTAACGCCTACGCAATTGCCATATATGGAAATTTAACAAAAAATTTCCATGAATGTTTCTTTTTCCATGTATGTTAATCGAATGACTCATACTGTTTACTTCCACTTTCATTTAATCTTATAATCATTTTTCTGATTTCTCCTCATGTGATCAGCTCACTCTTTTTTTTCAAAATGCACTAGAAAAAATACACTAGTTCCAATTATTTTGAAATTCCCAAAAATCAAACAAGAGTTGGGAGATTCCGACGGCTCCAAAAATCCTAAAAGGTGAAATTTACTTTGAACTCAGCTTCCAATTTTTCAAGAAAAATGACTTAGGACTACTCAAAAAAAGACAACAAGAGTATCTTGGTGAGAAAGAAGGAGAAACCATCTCGGCGATTAGAATTAGTGTTTTTCATGATGCTGAAAACCTTGGGCTTGTTCCTATATTGGAACTCACTTTTGAAAAAGAGTCAACACTGGAAAGGTGCTTGCCAACTGCAACAATTTGTATGACTTAGCAAATTACAATGGAAAACAAGTTTGTATCACGATGAAGAATTACAATGTTAACAAACCTCCCTACATTTGGATTCGACTCTTCTTTGCTAAAGAGAATGAATCAATGAAACAAGTTGCCTATGTCAACTATACTTTCATCGAATTCAACGAACTGTCCCAAACTTTGGGAGATTATATGTTTGCTGAGAACTGTAATGTACAAAAAACTTTGTTTTTTATGTTTTCTGTCTCGTAATTTAAGTAATTATTATCTAGAATCAATTTTCATTTAGTATCCGAGTTGATCCTTATGAGTCGGAGTATTGGTTTTTCCAGCAACTCAATTTTCAAACTTCACAAAAAAATGGTATTTTTCTATATTATCCTACAATGAAAGTCGTAAAAGATTTCGCTAACTATTTTAGAATCACAAATTTTACCAACCTGCAGAATTTGGACATATACCACCAAATCTCCCATTTTGAGTGGACTCTGCATAATGGTAGAAGAAAAGTTTTCATAGGTTCCCGAAAAGATACCAAAAACATAGATCTTATAGATTTTCGAAGAAATGGAAATCAATAGCAAAATTATCAATCTGTACAACTACAAAGGAAAGTATATGATAAATTTCTCGATATTCTTCTCTCATTACTAGGTTATATAGAGACATTCAGAAAAACTTGTGTCATTATTGACGAATGCACTGCAAAAAATGAACGTACAGAAACTGAATGAATTTCTTAGAACTCGTAGAGATTATGAAGCAAGGTTTTTCGTCAAATACAAAAAGAAAAATCTATGACTTTTCACCTGTATTGTTTTGTTCCCTAACATAGTTTGAAATAATTGGACCAAAATTTTCCTTTTGGAGGCCTAATTGGGTACGGAATTTCCCGTATGCATTATTTTCTTGCAAACTGCAAAACTTCTAGACCAAGTGCAATTCTACAAGGCTCTGCTGGATCTGTGAATTCTATTATGAAAAAAGGACCTGGGTATTGTTATGTTGCACCTAGTTTTCTCAGTTTGTGTTTTCTTGGTGACGTGATTAGATTACTTTTCTGTTTATATATTAAAATATTTGCTTCATCATTATATGCATTGTTCGATTGTTAGTCATTTTAACCAAAAAACTTCGAAAGAAAACAGTAAACACAATGAGTCTGGTTGTTTTGGTTATTTAATGAACTGAAAACAACAAATAGTAAAAAATTAAGAGTTTAAAGGGATGGACAAACTATAGGATATTCCTTTTGTCCTCCCGTAAATTTAAAGCATTATCCTAATCTACTGGGTGTACCAAGCATTTCCCTAGAATCAGTGGTCGAAGCGGTTACGAAAAAATTAATATCTTGAGAAAATTTTGAAAAATCTGGTAACCTCAGAAACCAAATTTTTAGCAAAGTTTATGAAAAATATAAAATTTAGTCATAAATTCTGGAAGCAAATGATACTTGAATGACTACGCAAAAACAAAAGTTCCAACTTTGACTTTCAAAGATGAAGATTATGATTGGAAGTGTAGCAACTACCCATTTTATCACGCAAAAATTCCTCACTGTGCAGAGAGAAAAGCATTTGCATACGGAACATGGTCTCGGTGTTTTTATAACAAATTTTAAATCAAAATATTCTTTCTGTAAAACTTTTTTGAAATTTAATTAAATGTTGTTGTCAACTTTTTGTTTCTAGAATTAAACTGCTGGTCGATCAATGTGACAAACCCGTAATTTTAGGAAATTTTGTTTTTGATGAAAAAAATCATGAACCAAAATCATGGAAAGTGTTTGGACGTACATGTAATAGGTATCTTTTAGTTTTTCTGTGCGAGTGCTTGGTAAACCTATTAAATGGAGAGCTTCAAGACCTTCGGAAAAAAACCTAGTAAAATTACGAAAAAAAATTTCAGAATTAACACAAAAATGATTTCCTTTACACAAAAGAAGATTTATTTCAAGTTCAACCAAATGTTTACAATTGATATCTTTTATCACCACATTTGTCATTAAACAATTGACATAGTAAGGAACAGTTTGTTTTAAATCCGTACTCAGTTTATCAATCACAAAATACAATTCCAACAAAACAAAAAATGGAGCGGAAGCAAGAAAAAAAAAGAGATTATACCAAAAGACTTTGACTCAATTTACAGTGCTGTAAATGCAAGTTTGAAAACGAGTAACAAGCTTTTTGATTCAATTTTGAATTATCCTAGAAATAATCAGAGCCAGTCAGAAAACATCTTTTCAGATAATCGAGATACAAAAAAATCTATTTAATACTTTGTGTGTGCACTAAAGCAAAAAAAAAATACCAATTTTCCAGATATTTCTTTACCATTTTGGAAGCAACTCGAACTCCACTTACACCGCTGTTACCAACAAGCATGCCAAAAAAAAACTTGGGTAAAGCGAGCGGTTCATCAAAAAAGAGGTAGAAAATTTCTTACAAACCAAGACACCGAATACAGAATTTGGTCCACCAATCACATGTTTCGAAGACTTCAAGCTTATTCAAAAGATAGCAATGCAATCTGGTGTATGGACTTGGCTTGTGTAGACAAGTCAGCTAGTCAAAACAATGGAGTTAAGAATTTATTAGTTGCTCTAGACATTTTTTCGAGATTTGTCGGAGTTCAAACAATGAAAACAAAGTATGCCAAGGACAATTCGCAAGCTTTCAAAAAATTATTTCTCGACAAAACATTCCTGAAAAACTTTGGGTTGATAAACGAACAGAATATGGGGGAAATTTCAAAAATTTTGCAAAGACAATGAATTTTACTCAACAATGAGTGGTAAAAAAGCTGCATTTGCAGAGAAAGCAATTCAGTTTTTGAAACATAAAATATATCGTTTTATTGACGATCGTGGTGAAAATATTGCTCCCGAACTGCAAAAATTTGTTTCTTCTATGAGCTGTCGAAAAAATCGGTCTACTGGAAAATCTCCGAGAGATATATAAAACAATGACTTTTTATCGATTTCGTATAACAAATGAATCATGAAATATACTTAACAAAAATTCAAAAATGGGGATAAAGTGAGAAGTTTGAAAAAGGATATTCCGTTCCGAAAAAAAACAAGCCACAATTTACCGATGAAATATTTGAAACATCATCAATACCAACAAACAAACCGGCATTTTATGTCATCAAATATCTCAACAAAGGAAAAATTCCAGGCAGATTTTTTTTAAAAAGAGCTGATGAAAAGTTTAGATTAAAGGTAAATATTAATCATGATGTTTATGTTATGAATTTTAGAAGTAACTGTATGTAAGAACGCAGTATGTTACTCTTTATGTAGATGTAATTTGATGCAAAAAAATCATAAAGGATGTGATATTTTTTTACTGTAACTAAAAATTTGTATTGACTATTTGTTTTTGTAATAAAATATTTCTTCATTTGTTTTCTAATTAAAAAAAGGAAACTTGCAGAAGTGCAGTTGAAAAAATCCGAGTATATGTAAGAAAACGCGGAGAAAATCTTTTTTTTTAATGCTGGTAGCAATAAATTGAATAAAAACAAAAAGAAATATAATGATTGTGATTAATTATAACAATAATTCTGAATAGGAAATTTTCCCAGATCATTTTTGTTTGCTTTAACACTAATCTTTTGACAAGTATACTCTGGGAAAGGTGTCTACATTTTGAACTTTCAAAATCCACAGATTCAATTTTTTTTTAAACCTTTGTCGTAGTAAACTTCTAAGGACATGTAGTGTAAATTGATAATTCAGAAAGAAGAAACTGAATGGAGACGATGATTTAAGAATTGCAGTTGGAAAATTGAATGATTCAACTGGCAACCAATTTGTGTTTTTTTTTATAAAGTTGAGCAAATGAATTTCAAAATTTCTCTGCTGTTGCCAAAACTTACCCCATCGGTTACACTAAACATTTTTCACGCTTAAGAAAACTAAAGTAATTTTTCGAGAATCGGCTTCCCTGGGGGTAGCAACTGGAAATTTTTTTATGTTCAGTACCTCGCTTGAATAAACAATAATAAAATTAGTTAACATACGTCAGCGTCCTCACTCACCACGGGGTATAACATCTTTTGTTGCAAAATTCACATAAAAGCCTGAGAAATTTTTTTTTATGGCCACTACCCCGCTTAAATAAACAAACAATAAATTTGTTTACATACTTC
The DNA here is from genome assembly GCF_963678635.1 of Symsagittifera roscoffensis. Classification (NCBI taxonomy): domain Eukaryota; kingdom Metazoa; phylum Xenacoelomorpha; order Acoela; family Convolutidae; genus Symsagittifera; species Symsagittifera roscoffensis. The sequence goes on from NC_087064.1 coordinate 60,784,821, forward strand.
AGCGTCCTCGCTGTACACGGGGGGGTAACATCTGTTGTTGCAAATTTGACAAATTAGCCGAAAAAAACTTTGTTTACGTCCACTATTTTGCTTAAATAAACAAATATGAAAAGTTGACTGCGAAAAAAATGATTTTTTTTTTCTGAAAATTACCATCTGAAGCTTACCATCAAGAAAACTATCAGATCATAATGCACACGGTTTTGACCATTCCCGTTTGGAATCCTTAGCATTGCTGTATCGGTAAATCGGTCGCCAAAAATTTTTTAAAACCCAAAAATTTTTCAAAATTTACTAACTTAGCATCTGAAACTCTGAAACCTATAATCCATCTTATTACTTTGAGTTTCTATTCCCTATGTTAATACATAGGGTGCGGACGGGATACTCTATAGCATATCTTAAAACATCTTAAAACAAGAGTTCCGCACCCCCTTCCCCACCCTCCACCCCCCCCTTCCCCACCCTCCACCCCCCCCCCCACCTATCGGCGATTTCTTCCCGGCATATACTACTATAACATCAAATTCCAAATAATTTCAGATAAGGGCTCTTTTAATTTCGATTAAGGTAGAATCAATTATAAGTAGAACAAGAAGCTCTAAAAGTAGAACAAGAAGCAAAGCACTGAATGTTCCAACCGCACACAATTTTGTCCAGAGCATGGGCAAATAGGCAATTTTCTAACTCCCAGCTTAGCAAAAAAATGATTGGAGGTAAAATATCTTTTAAAATTTGATTTGAGGAAGTCGATATTTTTAACGCGATACAAAAATTTTTGATAAAAACTGTTGCTTCGATCGCCGAAAATTGACTGGATAAAAAAAAACCACATAAAGCATAAAAATTCAGTTTTTTTTTTGAAAATCGGAACAATAACAGGTTTAAATCATAGGGAACTTCGCAGAACTTCTTTTGCAAAGGAATAGATATTTACGTTCCTGAATTTCTCATAAAAATTTCCGTCAATTTGAGGATTAATTTTTTATTCAAATAAAAAAGGGTCTTTTCTGTTATCATGTTATTTCTGTTATCTGTTAAATGTTTCGTGTTTATCAGTCCCATAATAATTTAGTGCATTTCCTTGTATCATTGTTTCAATTATTTAATTAAAATTTTCATTCCTTTTTTTCATAATACAGGGGGTATAACCGGAAAGACCACAAAAAAAATTGCAAGCACCATTTCTTTTCATAATGCACCAAATGAAGTTGACTTTTACGGCGACTTCACTCGAAGTGCAGTTATGAATATTCAATTGATTTTTCTCAGTAGATGAAGCCACCAAATGGGAGCCACTGGCCGCTTCTTTCCGTATGGGCTCAAGGCGATTCAAGAAGGTTTTAGATGATTGCGTTGCGCATGTGAAATTAGATACTGCTTTCTCGTGTAAAAAAAATAGTACATTTTGGTTGAAGGAGCCGTTGAGCGAATCTTTCGTAAATCTAACGTTGTTAGCCTTTTAACAAAACGAAGTTACTCGTATTAATAGTTTTCCGCCCTTTTAATAATTATTCGAAAAATATTTGTCAACTTAAATAACTCTGATATGCAAAGACATCAAAAAGCTTGATAGCTTGGTCAAGTGATGACTTCACTGAGCAGTACAATTTCATTTTTCTAGGTACTAAGAAGTTTCAACAATTAGGTACCAATAGCGTTCCAAATCCCACGACCCAATTTTTAGAAAAAATATCTTTCATGTTTTTGTTAATTGTGATTTGAAAATGGCAAAAACCGTTAAAAAACTGCATTTGATTATCACTAATAATGCTGACTGTAATCTGCAAAACAATTATTAAAAAATTTTCTAGGCCAATACCTATTTTTTTAGGACACTGCCAGTGAAATTTTCCATTGTTTGATTTCTTAATTATTTTATGTTCCAATATCTCAATTTCTGAGTTCAAAAAAGAAATTCAAGTAATTCGGTTATGAAGTTTTTACCTACAAGATTAATCATTATTTTTAGTAGCTCGCATGTACAACTCTTACACTAGCATATCTTGTATGTTTATTTAAAACCTGTAACAGATCGATAGTTCCGTTTTCTTAAAACTATTCTCAAAAGTTGGTTATGCTTCATTTCAAGTTTTTGTATTTAAAATTTGTTATCTATGCCGTATTGCAGTTTTGGCTAAATATGATAGAATAAAATTAAATGAGTTTTGGTGTTATCAGTACGTCAAATAATCAGTAAAGCAACTCACAAAAACTTTAAAAAAATCAACCAGAAAGTCAATGTGAGTTTTAAAAATCTGAAATTGCATCATATTTAGTGCTTAAATTGTTAGTATAAAGGTTTTTTCAACGCTGTCACTTCTATTTTTTGTTGTGTTCTTTAAAAAAAATTCTTGTTAGAGTTTCTGTTTTTGTTAATTGAGATGCAAAAAATGCAAAAACTATTGTAAAAAAAATTCATTTGATTATCCTTAAAAAAACTGACTATAATCTGCAAAACAATTGAGCAACTTAAATAGTTTTTAGGCCAATTATTTATGTTTTAGGTCACTGCCAGTGAAACTGTTCATTCATTTGATTTTTTTATTCTTTTATGTTCCAGTATCTCAACCTCTGAGTCCAAAGTTTGAAAATTAAGGAAATCAATTATAAAATTTTTATCGACAAGATTAATAAACATTTTTTGGTTGGTCGAATGTGTTCAATTCTTACACTTAGCATATATTGTATGTTTCTTCAAAACCTGTAACAAATCGATAGTCTCGTCTTCGTAAAACTTTTCTCAAAACTTGGTTGTGTTTCGTTTACAAATTTTGTATTGCAGTTTTGGCTTAATATGACAGAACTAAATTTAATGATTTTTGGTTTTATTAATACGTCAAATAATTAGTAGCGCAACTCTCAAGATTTTGAAAAAATTTGACCAGAATGTCAATATGTGTTTTGAAAATCATACATTGCATCCATTTGAATTCTTAAGTAGTTGGTATAAAGGTCTTTTTTAACGCTTTCAGTTCCAATTTTCGTAAGGTCATTTCCTGAAAAAAATCTTGGGCCGAGTTTATATTAGAGTTTACGCTGTTTCAAGATTCATACTTGGCCTAATGATTTGAAAAAAAATTCTTCGTTTTGATAAATTTGTAAAATTTTGTTGTTCTTATTTCAAATTTTTATCGGCTGATAACTATTTGTTTTCTGAGTTTTTAATCAATGGTAAAATTCAGTATCCTTAAACTGAACAATACTGGCCGGAGGAACTGCATGGTGAATAATTTTCAGTTGTGACATTATAGAGGTTGCTGAGATAATGGACTATACTTTTCTGGTTCTTTCGTTTTTCCATTTTAATGATTTGCTCCTACTACAGCTAAAGTAAAAATTTCAGGAAAAACGTTACGGCATGAATATTCCTGAATATTTGTTTGTCAGAAAATAATTTTTTTAATGATGAAGGTAATCAAATCAAAAAATTACGTTTGTGTTTCGTATGAAGTTTATGGAAAGTCACAAAAGGTTCGTTCCGCTGGTTGTTCGACGACAAAAACTCGCTTCTGATCAACTCTTTGAGAAGGTTTAATTTTTTAAAGCCAATTGTTGTCCAATATTAGCAAAAACTTGATTAAATTTGAAGTTTTTTTTTGGTTTAGGTTAACAATTTTTTTGCCCTTTACCCGATAATTCTTTTTAAGTATTGATACGTGCTCTTCTGTTTTGTTGTCCAATCCTTTCAATTTTGTGTTGGTAAAATTATTTTCGTTGCTTGACTATCAGTATCAGCAAGGCATTTCTAGTTTTTGCAATTTTCACCTCCCGGCACACTGTTGTTTGCAAACTTTTTCCGTTTTTTTGCTCGCCATTTTAAATCTTTTTATCTATCTAAGTTTTTATTATTCGATTGTCTCTAGCTTCAATTGGAACAAATTTTTTTTCTAAGTATCTGGTTAAAGAAAGAAACATACTCAGTGAAATCTTAGTTTGTCATTTCTTCGTCGTGTTTTTGTATTTCACGTAAAAACTTAAAATTCATTTTTTTCGCAATTTTTTCTGTCTCCTAATAAGTTCCAAACGTTGTATGTTTCGGATTGGGTAATTTTTAATGAAAATTCTTTTTCGGTTTCCTCTGGTAAGGAATTTTTGTTGATTGGGCTGTAATCAATTTGCAGACAAATCAACAACTGAAGCAAAATTTGAGTACATCGCACTGACGCAATGTTTTGATGTAGCCCTTTGGCAAATCGATGCTGAATTGTTTTGATGATACAAATAAAAGCAGTTAGACAATCTTGCTTTTTGAATTTCTGTTTTTAAATTGTCAAGATTTTTTTTGCATCATTAAACTTTGATTTTTTTGCAATTTATGGTCAGACTTTCTCAATCAAACTTTGTCCTTTCCAGACTTTTGCGGCGAGAAAATTTAGTCTCGATTTTCGCAAACAAGGTGAAGACGGAACGACCGGTGCAACGCAAGGAAATCCGTGTCTCAACGAGTGGTGCGAACCAGAGAACAGTGCAACATCTCAACCACCATTGGTCCTGTCCGAACCAACATAAAACCGCCCGACAAGATGTTTGAAATTTTCATCTTTGTGTATCCTACTGTGCATTATTTTACTGTCCATATTTAGCCAGGATTAATGCATCTGACGTTGAGCGCAATTTTTTTGTCCGCTCTATACCTCGTATTGTTTTCCATTCTTCATTTCGTTGTTAAACAATCGAAAACTTTTTGAACCGATCTTTTTTCGCATTTTTGATCAAATTATCTTCGCTTTTTTTGTTTCCTCTGATATCGGACCTTTTATCACCAGTGATTCCTTTGGATTAATTGAATCCTCTGTGTCAACGTTCTCAATAGCTTTCACACCTGTTTTAAATGGCTTGTTTTTCTCCTTTCGTCGTATTTGAGGGTCCTATGATGACCGGATCCAGAAAGCAGTAAAACGCTACTTTACTTTTCATTGTTTGGCTCCGCCATTTTGTAGCAGTCTTTTGCTACATGCTATCGTCTTGTCCTAAATCGTTAATCTTCCAAAGTGGGCACCAAATATATAAAAATATATATAGTTAAAACACTATTTGAATTCTGTAGAACATATTTCAAACATGCCCGGGTGGAGGAGCTCGATTTATGTTTCGAATATGAAAGTCGAGGAAGTGCACTTTTGCAGCTGAAACTCCGCGTCCGAGAAGATATTTGAAATCGAGCACAAACTCAAAGCATACACGATTTCGCTCGAGAGATTCGAAACATAACCTATTTTGGTCGAGAAAGTCGAAGCATAGGTCGAAAAAGTCAAAACATAGTTCAAACACGGTCAAAAGATACCTGATTTTGGTCAAGAAAATCGAAACATAGGTCGAGCACAACCTAATTTGTTTTACATTTTATTTTTTTAAAATTTCTAATTAAATTGAAATTTGAAATTGACCACAAAAATCTGCTCCGAAAAGACTTTCGTCAGTAAGGTGCAACCCGCAACAATCAATTGGGAAGATTTTTCTACCGCAGGTTTTTTCTGATTTGCCTACCTCAATTGAGTAATTTTGCCTGAGTTTCAGAGTGAACCCTTTAAGTTTTGGAAATCTAAGGTTTCCTGCGGCAAGAAAAAATAAATTTTACCAAAAATTCCTCAAATATGGGTTTTCACATCAACAGTTTCGGAAAAGGTTTGGTAAGAAAATAATAGCAACTTGGAGATTCACTTGAAAAAAAAAAAAGTTTTCGATGGAGGAATTTTGCTTTTTACAGGTTCCTATGGTTTATTTTCAAATCAAGCAACATCGCAAAAAATCCTCTGAAAAGCATACATTCTAGTCTTTTGTCAATTTGCTCATGTTATTTGATAGTTGAGAAAGTCGAAAATAAGTCGAGCAGAGTCGAAGCATACCGAGTTTCGATCGAGAAAAAGTCGAAACATACGTCGAGCCAAGTCAAAAAATAGGTCGAGCACAGTCGAATTATCGGTCCAGCACGGCAAAAACATAGGTCGAGCCCATTGTAAACATTCACCGAGCCCATTCGAAACATAAGGCGAGCAGATTTTTTTGAAATTTTTGGTACCGTTTCCACAATTCGACTGTATCAAAGAAACGTTACCAAAACAGAGAAAACTTTATAAAAGAAACTGTCTCGTAATCCGAGCAATTTGATTGATAATGAAGTCTATAAAAAGCCAAATCATAAAATTAAACTGTTCAGGTCCAAAACTTGAAATAAAAATTTAAACCAGATGTGTTCTCACTGAAAGACTAAAAAAGCCTTTTGAACAGTTTTTTGGAGCAACCACAGCAAAAAAAGGTGATTAAATTTTTTGTTTGTCGAGAAAGTTGAGACAGTCAAAACATATCCGTTTTTGGTCGAAAAACCTGAAACCCATCTATGTGTCTATGTGGGGTCAAACAAACAAACTTTTTGAAACTGTCGAATTTTGGTCGCGAAAGTCGGAACATACCCGAACTGGGTCGAACAAAGTCGAACTTTTTTGTTGGGTCGTTAAAATCGAAACATACCAAAAATTGGTCGAGATACTCAAAACCCACCAAAGTTTGGTCGATACGGTCGAAACAGGCCAATCTTTGGCCTAGAAAATTGAAACATAAATCGAGCACCTCGATCCGGGTGATTATGACCGTGATAGACTAAAACAAATTTTAACAGACAGATCATTGAAGTTGTCGGTTAATTCGTATTAATGTTTTGATCTTACTTTTTTAAGAAGCAACTTGGCTGTCTGTTCATGCTCTGTGAGCTTTTCCCAAAAAGCAAAAAATGAACTAAGCAATTGTTATGATTTTTGCCATATTTGTTTATTGTGGCCTTCTCGAGCAACTGCTTTTAGCGTTACATTTCTGGAGTCAATTGCGTCGCGAATCTTTTTTGAGCAAAAATTCTGCTGTGGATTCTGTTTTGAAATTGAACTCAACAAATCATAAGTGGATTTCGTAAAAATATAGCATTTCCCGCAAAATTTATGCAGATTGAATCTGCTAACAATTTTCAGATTCCGCTCACAAAAGCGGATTCTACAAAATGTCTTAGATTCCTCTAATGTTGATATGGATTCTACAAATTTGCAGTTTTTGAAGCGGTTTGGAGCGATACCAAATGCCTGTATATTCTACAAAAGCTCGTAATATCAAGTTTGTGACGCTAAAATAATTCTTGTAATATGGGAAATTAAATGGCTAAGGTCTAGCTAAAAAAAAACAAGACTGTTCGTATCAGGGCGAAGCCCTGAATGTTCCTACTGCCTTTTAAGGTCTATGGAGCAGTAATAAAATGGAAAATTTAAATGTAATAAAGTAAAGTTAAAATTTTTTTTCTAAAAAACTGGAGATTTTTTGTGAAAACATCCCCCCACATGCCATATTAAGTACAAAGTGATAGATTTTGCTCCTATTAACAAATCAATTATGGCATATAAGCTTCCTTGAACCAATTTAGAACGATTTCCAAGACGGATTAAATCTCGCTTACGCGTTAATAGCGCGAAATAAGTCGCGCTTTAATTGTCCCAAATTGGCCAAAATGGCAATCTTTAAACCCTCATAACTTTACGAAAAATGATCAAAGGTGAAATATTTTTTCAAATTTAATCTCAGGACAACAATAGCTTTCGAATGATGTAAAAAAAGTCCGTCAAAATTGGCTAGTTAAAAAGTCGAAATTTGTCTGAAGAAAAAAAAACCCACCCCGAGCACAAATATTCCGTTACTTTCGTACCGAAAGTCGGAACAAAAAGTATGCATACCCGCATCTAGTTTCAAGCGTTAATAGTCGATTATACTTTGGTTCCAGAACAAGTCTTACAAAAACGGAGAAATAATATATGGATTTTTAATCGATGATAACACTCTCTTTTTTTGAATACAAATTCAAATCAATTATAATACTTTTTAATCCATTTTAGATGATAATTAATCCATTTTTTTAATGAATGAATTATAATCGATTATAATCAATTGTTCTTAGTACAATTTCTTATTTGATTGATGCACAAAAATCCATTTTAATTGAAGATAACCGTCTCAGTTTGCCCCTTTTCTGTGTCCTTCCTTTTGACTTTTGCTTTTCATCGAGGTTGGCTTATGTGAAAAATAGGAAAGTCATGTTTAGCAGTTTTCTAATCAATTGAAGTTTATAAGGTTAATAAGGTTTATAAGATGAGAAAATGTTACTTTTGGTTCGACAACAATAAAAAATCACATTCAGAATTAATTTTGAACACCTAATTTTGATAATTATTATCAATTATAATTGTCAAAAAACAAACAAAATAATTCCAAATAATCAATTATTTAAGTCCAAACTTGGATGTAGGTACAAATAAGTGTAACTTTTCTTTGTGTAATTATTGTTTGTGAGTCATCATCATAATAACTGATTAAATAAGACAGCTGGAATCAAATTATACTAATGAAAACTCATGTTTAGCTGGTGTTCAGCAGTGATTTTTTGGCAACAATTTGAATTAAAAAAATTTGAATTGGGTCTTAGGTTGATTTACCACATTTCATACGTATTTTGCTTATAAAACTAGAAATTATGGGAGCTTCAATTATTTCGCTTAAAAATATCGATTGCCCAATAGTTCAAACTTTTTAGTGAAGATGTCAATAAAGATGCCGTAAAAACAGTTACAATACTGCTCGTATATCAGGGTAAAGCCCTGAATGTTTCGATTGGCCCTTAACCCACATCGAATAGTTTTTGGATACGAAAATTTCAAAAAACTATAATTTTTGGACATAATCAAAGATCAAGTGTAAAAATTTGAGTCTAACGACTTTAATGCGATCGATTAGTTAACCTCAATCAAGTTTGGAACGATTTTGTTGCGCGGGTTATTTCTCCACACATAAATAATTCGCGTTAAGTTTTCAGCGTTGTGAGTAAATTCGTCAAAACGCTCATAAATTAATCCAGAGCATGGCCAAGTTGGCAAACTTAAAAAAAATTGCAATTGCTTCGCAAAAAGATCGAAGGTAAAATATTTTTTTGTATTTGATTCCAGGGAGTCAATATCTCCAATAGAGTATAAAGTTTTTTTCTCAAAAAAAAACTATTATTTCGATCTCCAAAAACTCAATAAATAAAAAAACCATCCAAAGCATAAACTTTCCGTTCTCTTCGAAAGTCTGAACAAAAGTTTGGTGTGAAAATTTCAATGCTTACGCAATGAACGGCAAACCATATTTGACTCGCTATAACAGACTGTGAAACAAAAACCTTATAAGCAAGTAGATATTCAGGCTAAGCTGTATAATTTATTTTCAACCAAAAAACAAACTGGCCGTTGTTTCCCGATTGTTTCTAAGGTTGCAGTCCTTATGGGGGCTTGGTTTCATGATTTTTTTACTTACTAGCCTTCTGAAACGTTAACTATGTAATAGCTTTCAGGGGTTCGACGACTCAATTCATCATTAGACGAAGTTTTGACTTCAAAGAGAAAGAAAAAGGTAGCTGAAAACTGATTAGCTCACATGCAAAAAGTGTGAACGAATTTTCTCATAATGGATTGCTCATCGAAAAAAAGGCTATATCAGAAATTTTAAATGTAATTTGGATTCCGATAAGAAATTGAAGTATTTTAATGTCGAGAAAAATTGGTCTCAAAACTTTGAGCTTTAATTCTAGTTACATTTCATGAAATTTAAGCTTAATTTTTTTTCTCAGCTAGAATGGTCAAAACATTCTTTTACACATTCACAACAACCGCTAATCTTGTTCCTATATAATTTCAATCCAACAATCCATCTTATTTGCTTTTTTTTCATTTTGTAAGAATTTCATAATTCTTGTCTAGTATGATAAAATTACCGTGACAGAAATTCAGAACTGCAATGAAAATAAAACTGCTCGTCTCAATGCTAAACCTTAAATTTTCTGACGGCCTTGTAACGTGTTTCACTGCCTTTTAACGAGTTTTCAATCAAAAGACTGATTCATTTAAGTTTTGAATCAAAAATAAATGAAATTTTTTTTAAAATTAGGTGTTTTTTAAAAATTTCGAAATTTTGTTGACCTTTTCGAATTTTTGGCCGACCAAGTAGACTTTCCGAGCTCTCCCAAAGCACTTAAAAAGTGCCTGTTTTGGCCAAAAATTTCTGCGCCGCAGGCAAAATTTCAAAAAACATTCCAAAACAGCGTTTTTAGGCACTTTTGAAAAAATTTTACCTAAAAATTGCGTTTTTTGGCGCGCGATCCTCCCTTAGTATTAGTATATATTTGAGCCGAAGGCACCTTTAGAAAAATTTTAGGGTCCGTTAGCAAAAAATGGATGTCTCAAAATAGTTCAAAGGGGAGCCTTTGGGTTGGAAAGGGGCCGAATCCATGAGGGGAGGAGGGCGTCCGCCCCCTTCCCCTCTAAATCCGGCCCTGGCTATATCTGTATAAAAAAAAAGAAAACAAAGTTTCCGTTTCTTTCGTTGATTAATTTCTATGAACCTTACAACGGTCAATTTTTATGCTGCTGTACAAAACCTTGCGGAAGCAAGTTTTATGTTGACGATTCAATTAAATCATATCAGTTTTGACTCCACCTTGCTCTTTTTGTTCAATGATGACAATGTACTTACGCATCCAAGTTTACCCTTGCATCCAATTACATGTGTGTTATCAAGCATTCATTGTTTAACGTGGGGACCGATCGTTTAGCAGACCAATCTTTTAGCATAAAAAGTAAAAAATGAGTCTTTTAGCAGACCAACGTAATAAAAGGATGAATGATTGATTGACAGGCTCAAAAAAAACGCTCAGTCTGAGGCCAAGCGTCCCAATTAAAACAATTATCTCACGATTTATCAACAAAACTATCAACTTCAAAAACACAACAGTCTAAATTAACGGCAAAATAAAGATTTACGCGAACAATAACACTTTTGTTGAGATGAAGCGGTCGCTAATCACCAATGCCGCGTTTGAAGTTAGCTATCTGACTTTATAACTGTTCTGAGTTTGCTTTAAAAAAAGCTGTCCGCTAAAATCCCTAGAATCGTTAAACGTGCAGTAGTTTCTCCTCATTAAAAATTTCGTATACACTTTGGCAACTTATACTGCAAATTATTTTGCTAAAGGATTTTTCTACTCTAATTTTAAATTAATTTCAGTTCCAATTTTCGTTAGGTCATTTCCTGAAAAAAAGCTTGGGCCGAGTTTATATTAGAGTTTACGCTGTTTCAAGATTCATACTTGGCCTAATGATTTGAAAAAAAATTCTTCGTTTTGATATTTTGTAAAATTTTGTTGTTCTTATTTCAAATTTTTATCGGCTGATAACTATTTGTTTTCTGAGTTTTTAATCAATGGTAAAATTCAGTATAATTAAACTGAACAATACTGGCCGGAGGAACTGCATGGTGAATAATTTTCAGTTGTGACATTATAGAGGTTGCTGAGATAATGGACTATACTTTTCTGGTTCTTTCGTTTTTCCATTTTAATGATTTGCTCCTACTACAGCTAAAGTAAAAATTTCAGGAAAAACGTTACGGCCTGAATATTCCTGAATATTTGTTTGTCAGAAAATAATTTTTTTAATGATGAAGGTAATCAAATCAAAAAATTACGTTTGTGTTTCGTATGAAGTTTATGGAAAGTCACAAAAGATTCGTTCCGCTGGTTGTTCGACGACAAAAACTCGCTTCTGATCAACTCTTTGAGAAGGTTTAATTTTTTAAAGCCAATTGTTGTCCAATATTAGCAAAAACTTGATTAAATTTGAAGTTTTTTTTTAGTTTAGGTTAACAATTTTTTTGCCCTTTACCCGATAATTCTTTTTAAGTATTGATACGTGCTCTTCTGTTTTGTTGTCCAATCCTTTCAATTTTGTGTTGGTAAAATTATTTTCGTTGCTTGACTATCAGTATCAGCAAGGCATTTCTAGTTTTTGCAATTTTCACCTCCCGGCACACTGTTGTTTGCAAACTTTTTCCGTTTTTTTGCTCGCCATTTTAAATCTTTTTATCTATCTAAGTTTTTATTATTCGATTGTCTCTAGCTTCAATTGGAACAAATTTTTTTTCTAAGTATCTGGTTAAAGAAAGAAACATACTCAGTGAAATCTTAGTTTGTCATTTCTTCGTCGTGTTTTTGTATTTCACGTAAAAACTTAAAATTCATTTTTTTCGCAATTTTTTCTGTCTCCTAATAAGTTCCAAACGTTGTATGTTTCGGATTGGGTAATTTTTAATGAAAATTCTTTTTCGGTTTCCTCTGGTAAGGAATTTTTGTTGATTGGGCTGTAATCAATTTGCAGACAAATCAACAACTGAAGCAAAATTTGAGTACATCGCACTGACGCAATGTTTTGATGTAGCCCTTTGGCAAATCGATGCTGAATTGTTTTGATGATACAAATAAAAGCAGTTAGACAATCTTGCTTTTTGAATTTCTGTTTTTAAATTGTCAAGATTTTTTTTGCATCATTAAACTTTGATTTTTTTGCAATTTATGGTCAGACTTTCTCAATCAAACTTTGTCCTTTCCAGACTTTTGCGGCGAGAAAATTTAGTCTCGATTTTCGCAAACAAGGTGAAGACGGAACGACCGGTGCAACGCAAGGAAATCCGTGTCTCAACGAGTGGTGCGAACCAGAGAACAGTGCAACATCTCAACCACCATTGGTCCTGTCCGAACCAACATAAAACCGCCCGACAAGATGTTTGAAATTTTCATCTTTGTGTATCCTACTGTGCATTATTTTACTGTCCATATTTAGCCAGGATTAATGCATCTGACGTTGAGCGCAATTTTTTTGTCCGCTCTATACCTCGTATTGTTTTCCATTCTTCATTTCGTTGTTAAACAATCGAAAACTTTTTGAACCGATCTTTTTTCGCATTTTTGATCAAATTATCTTCGCTTTTTTTGTTTCCTCTGATATCGGACCTTTTATCACCAGTGATTCCTTTGGATTAATTGAATCCTCTGTGTCAACGTTCTCAATAGCTTTGACGCCTGTTTTAAATGGCTTGTTTTTCTCCTTTCGTCGTATTTGAGGGTCCTATGATGACCGGATCCAGAAAGCACTAAAACGCTACTTTACTTTTCATTGTTTGGCTCCGCCATTTTGTAGCAGTCTTTTGCTACATGCTATCGTCTTGTCCTAAATCGTTAATCTTCCAAAGTGGGCACCAAATATATAAAAATATATATAGTTAAAACACTATTTGAATTCTGTAGAACATATTTCAAACATGCCCGGGTGGAGGAGCTCGATTTATGTTTCGAATATGAAAGTCGAGGAAGTGCACTTTTGCAGCTGAAACTCCGCGTCCGAGAAGATATTTGAAATCGAGCACAAACTCAAAGCATACACGATTTTGCTCGAGAGATTCGAAACATAACCTATTTTGGTCGAGAAAGTCGAAGCATAGGTCAAAAAAGTCAAAACATAGTTCAAACACGGTCAAAAGATACCTGATTTTGGTCAAGAAAATCGAAACATAGGTCGAGCACAACCTAATTTGTTTTACATTTAATTTTTTTAAAATTTCTAATTAAATTGAAATTGGAAATTGACCACAAAAATCTGCTCCGAAAAGACTTTCGTCAGTAAGGTGCAACCCGCAACAATCAATTGGGAAGATTTTTCTACCGCAGGTTTTTTCTGATTTGCCTACCTCAATTGAGTAATTTTGCCTGAGTTTCAGAGTGAACCCTTTAAGTTTTGGAAATCTAAGGTTTCCTGCGGCAAGAAAAAATAAATTTTACCAAAAATTCCTCAAATATGGGTTTTCACATCAACAGTTTCGGAAAAGGTTTGGTAAGAAAATAATAGCAACTTGGAGATTCACTTGAAAAAAAAAAGTTTTCGATGGAGGAATTTTGCTTTTTACAGATTCCTATGGTTTATTTTCAAAGCAAGCAACATCGCAAAAAATCCTCTGAAAAGCATACATTCTAGTTTTTTGTCAATTTGCTCATGTTATTTGATAGTTGAGAAAGTCGAAAATAAGTCGAGCAGAGTCGAAGCATACCGAGTTTCGATCGAGAAAAAGTCGAAACATACGTCGAGCCAAGTCAAAAAATAGGTCGAGCACAGTCGAAATATCGGTCCAGCACGGCAAAAACATAGGTCGAGCCCATTGTAAACATTCATCGAGCCCAATCAAAACATAAGGCGAGCAGATTTTTTTGAACTTTTTGGTACCGTTTCCACAATTCGACTGTATCAAAGAAACGTTATCAAAACAGAGAAAACTTTATAAAAGAAACTGTCTCGTAATCCGAGCAATTTGATTGATAATGAAGTCTATAAAAAGCCAAATCATAAAATTAAACTGTTCGGGTCCAAAACTTGAAATAAAAATTTAAACCAGATGTGTTCTCAATGAAAGACTAAAAAAGCCTTTTGAACAGTTTTTTGGAGCAACCACAGCAACAAAAGGTGATTAAATTTTTTGTTTGTCGAGAAAGTTGAAACAGTCAAAATATATCCGTTTTTGGTCGAAAAACCTGAAACCCATCTATGTGTCTATGTGGGGTCAAACAAACAAACTTTTTGAAACTGTCGAATTTTGGTCGCGAAAGTCGGAACATACCCGAACTGGGTCGAACAAAGTCGAACTTTTTTGTTGGGTCGTTAAAATCGAAACATACCAAAAATTGGTCGAGATACTCAAAACCCACCAAAGTTTGGTCGATACGGTCGAAACAGACCAATCTTTGGCCTAGAAAATTGAAACATAAATCGAGCACCTCGATCCGGGTGATTATGACCGTGATAGACTAAAACAAATTTTAACAGACAGATCATTGAAGTTGTCAGTTAATTCGTATTAATGTTTTGATCTTACTTTTTTAAGAAGCAACTTGGCTGTCTCTTCATGCTCTGTGAGCTTTTCCCAAAAAGCAAAAAATGAACTAAACAATTGTTATGATTTTTGCCATATTTGTTTATTGTGGCCTTCTCGAGCAACTGCTTTTAGCGTTACATTTCTGGAGTCAATTGCGTCGCGAATCTTTTTTGAGCAAAAATTCTGCTGTGGATTCTGTTTTGAAATTGAATTCAACAAATCATAAGTGGATTTCGTAAAAATATAGCATTTCCCGCAAAATTTATGCAGATTGAATCTGCTAACAATTTTCAGATTCCGCTCACAAAAGCGGATTCTACAAAATGTCTTAGATTCCTCTAATGTTGATATGGATTCTACAAATTTGCAGTTTTTGAAGCGGTTTGGAGCGATACAATGTCTTAGCCAAATGCCTGTATATTCTACAAAAGCTCGTAATATCAAGTTTGTGACGCTAAAATAATTCTTGTAATATGGGAAATTAAATGACTAAGGTCTAGCTAAAAAAAAAAAACAAGACTGTTCGTATCAGGGCGAAGCCCTGAATGTTCCTACTGCCTTTTAAGGTCTATGGAGCACTAATAAAATGGAAAATTTAAATGTAATAAAGTAAAGTTAAAATTTTTTTTCTAAAAAGTTGGAGATTTTTTGTGAAAACATCCCCCCACATGCCATATTAAGTACAAAGTGATAGATTTTGCTCCTATTAACAAATCAATTATGGCATATAAGCTTCCTTGAACCAATTTAGAACGATTTCCAAGACGGATTAAATCTCGCTTACGCGTTAATAGCGCGAAATAAGTCGCGCTTTAATTGTCCCAAATTGGCCAAAATGGCAATCTTTAAACCCTTATAACTTTACGAAAAATGATCAAAGGTGAAATATCTTTTCAAATTGAATCTCAGGACAACAATAGCTTTCGAATGATGTAAAAAAAGTCCGTCAAAATTGGCTAGTTAAAAAGTCGAAATTTGTCTGAAGAAAAAAAAACCCACCCCGAGCACAAATATTCCGTTACTTTCGTATCGAAAGTCGGAACAAAAAGTATGCATACCCGCATCTAGTTTCAAGCGTTAATAGTCGATTATACTTTGGATCCAGAACAAGTTTTACAAAAACGGAGAAATAATATATGGATTTTTAATCGATGATAACACTCTCTTTTTTTGAATACAAATTCAAATCAATTATAATACCTTTTAATCCATTTTAGATAATAATTATTCCATTTTTTTAATGAATGAATTATAATCGATTATAATCAATTGTTCTTAGTACAATTTCTTATTTGATTGATGCACAAAAATCCATTTTAATTGAAGATAACCGTCTCAGTTTGCCCCTTTTCTGTGTCCTTCCTTTTGACTTTTGCTTTTCATCGAGGTTGGCTTCTGTGAAAAATAGGAAAGTCATGTTTAGCAGTTTTCTAATCAATTGAAGTTTATAAGGTTAATAAGGTTTATAAGATGAGAAAATGTTACTTTTGGTTCGACAACAATAAAAAATCACATTCAGAATTATTTTTGAACACCTAATTTTGATAATTATTATCAATTATAATTGTCAAAAAACAAACAAAATAATTCCAAATAATCAATTATTTAAGTCCAAACTTGGATGTAGGTACAAATAAGTGTAACTTTTCTTTGTGTAATTATTGTTTGTGAGTCATCATCATAATAACTGATTAAATAAGACAGCTGGAATCAAATTATACTAATGAAAACTCATGTTTAGCTGGTGTTCAGCAGTGATTTTTTGGCAACAATTTGAATTAAAAAAATTTGAAATGGGTCTTAGGTTGATTTACCACATTTCATACGTATTTTGCTTATAAAACTAGAAATTATGGGAGCTTCAATTATTTCGCTTAAAAATATCGATTGCCCAATAGTTCAAACTTTTTAGTGAAGATGTCAATAAAGATGCCGTAAAAACAGTTACAATACTGCTCGTATATCAGGGTAAAGCCCTGAATGTTTCGATTGGCCCTTAACCCACATCGAATAGTTTTTGGATACGAAAATTTCAAAAAACTATAATTTTTGGACATAATCAAAGATCAAGTGTAAAAATATGAGTCTAACGACTTTAATGCGATCGATTAGTTAACCTATTTTCGTATTTTTAAAAAATTTCGAAATTTTGTTGACCTTTTTGAATTTTTGGCCGACTAAGTAGACTTTCCGAGCTCTCCCAAAGCACTTAAAAAGTGCCTGTTTTGGCCAAAAGTTTCTGCGCCGCAGGCAAAATTTCAAAAAACATTCCAAAACAGCGTTTTTAGGCACTTTTGAAAAAATTTTACCTAAAAATTGCGTTTTTTGGCGCGCGATCCCCCCTTAATATTAGTATATATTTGAGCCGAAGGCACCTTTAGAAAAATTTTAGGGTCCGTCAGCAAAAAATGGATGTCTCAAAATAGTTCAAAGGGGAGCCTTTGGGTTGGAAAGGGGCCGAATCCATGAGGGGAGGAGGGCGTCCGCCCCCCTTCCCCTCTAAATCCGGCCCTGGCTATATCTGTATAAAAAAAAAGAAAACAAAGTTTCCGTTTCTTTCGTTGATTAATTTCTATGAAACTTACAACGGTCAATTTTTATGCTGCTGTACAAAACCTTGCGGAAGCAAGTCTTATGTTGACGATTCAATTAAATCATATCAGTTTTGACTCCACCTTGCTCTTTTTGTTCAATGATGACAATGTACTTACGCATCCAAGTTTACCCTTGCATCCAATTACATGTGTGTTATCAAGCATTCATTGTTTAACGTGGGGACCGATCGTTTAGCAGACCAATCTTTTAGCATAAAAAGTGAAAAATGAGTCTTTTAGCAGACCAACGTAATAAAAGGATGAATGATTGATTGACAGGCTCAAAAAAAACGCTCAGTCTGAGGCCAAGCTTCCCAATTAAAACAATTATCTCACGATTTATCAACAAAACTATCAACTTCAAAAACACAACAGTCTAAATTAACGGCAAAATAAAGATTTACGCGAACAATAACACTTTTGTTGAGATGAAGCGGTCGCTAATCACCAATGCCGCGTTTGAAGTTCTAACTTCAAACTTTATAACTGTTCTGAGTTTATAACTGTTCTGAGTTTGCTTTAAAAAAAGCCGTCCGCTAAAATCCCTAGAATCGTTAAACGTGCAGTAGTTTCTCCTCATTAAAAAATTCGTATACACTTTGGCAACTTATACTGCAAATTATTTTGCTAAAGGATTTTTCTACTCTAATTTTAAATAATTATGCCTGTAATTCGGTATAAAGCCCTTCTTGAATCTGTAATGAATTGAATCGTGATAACTGAAGTCAGAAATATATATTTGTAATTGACTTAGCCCGCAGAAAAAGAAGAGTATGTTTTTGCTCTTTCACACATGTTCTTTCACGACAAGGCACGAATAAAAAAAGAAATATTAGACCGCATGAAGGAAAAAAGAAATCATTTGCATAATTTCGCGCATTTTTCCGGGTTCTTTCACAATTTTCCGGCATCTTTCCCTCAAAAAGAGCAAAAACATACTCTTCAACAGTTAGAACATAGTTGAAGATGGCCTCGGGCAAAAGAGCCGCACTCGGGCACTTCGTGTCCTCAGGCCGGGCTCTTTTTCCCTCCGGAATCTTTCAACTATGTTCTAATTACTACAAAGAGGCTACAATACAAGTCAGTTTCCTATTCGATTAAACAATCAAGTCTTAGTTCTTTAAGTTCACTGAGAACCAGAAATTATTTTTCACTCTTTAAAAAGAAATCGTCAGTTAACCTCATGAGAAGCTTAGTCTATACCCGTGTTTTACTAATTCATCTTGAACCTGTTAAAAAGCACGGATTGGTCAAAACGCTCTATAAAAGATATCAATTTGTTTAGCAGATGTAAGTTTTACAAATACGCTTAACATTTTCTATCAATTCTAACGAACACTTTTTTATCAACATTTGTTACTCAGCTGTTTTTTAAATAATGTCTCGTGGGATAATTTCGGATTCGTCATAAATACCATACATTGACTCGTGCAGCTAGCAATTTTATCCAAGACAATTGCGTTCATGATGTGATGCTCGCTTGACACTATGAGCTTGGTAACACCTTTAAGCCTTGCTTTTTTGAGCCAGCAATTCAAAAAAATTCAAACAAAAGGGTCGGTTACTAGGTTTAGAGATGGGATTGAATTTTTTCATTGATTTATACAGCTTTACGATTTGTATAAACCACCAGCTTCTAGTGTCTCGTGCTAGTTGAAATTATCTATGAAATCACTTGACTTTTATTGAACTTTGTTTCAAATTTAATTAATAAGGGAGCCTCTGAAATTCATTCCGAGTTTGCTTGTTTTGGATTGAAAAAGCGCACGGCTTTAACTGGCGTTAAATTATCTGATTTCCTTCTTTGATATTGCCGATGTCCCTTTTGAACTAGGTTTTTTTCTTTATAAGGATAGCAAGGGCCTTAAATTTTTAAAAGTGGTTTAATGAGTAGTGGTTTTAAGCAGTTTAGATTTTAAATGTCATGAAAACAAACCATGAGGTGTTGAAATGTTGAAAATTGCTCAAACAAAAAATTGGGAATTAATTTTCTGTACTTGAAAAAATTTACATTTAAACACAGATTTTGTGAAAACTTTCAGGTCCAGGTTTGTTTAAGATTGGAAACTGATTGTCAGATGTCTTCAAGAAAAATTAAATCACAATTACATATGTGAAGTGATACCATTGTAACATACTTCGATGCCTGTTTTCATATTGACGAAAAAATTACACATTTCGAATTTAGTTTTTTTAATAAGCACGCTATTTTATTTAGTTAATAAATTTGACTAGGCAAAACCTAAAATAGAGAGTAAGTGCACTGCATTTTGTTACATTGGTGCCCTAATCAGTACTCATGCTAATAGGCCGGTCCATATTATCCAGATTTCATGAAAGTTTTTGATGAGTCGCACGTTATGTTCATTTTTGATTTTTTTAATCGCATTCTGCTGGAAAAATTCTGCTTAGTCTGCTAAAAAATCTGCTACAGCCTCCAGAACACTTACTTTGAGCAACTGAAATTGGCCAACCATTTTCAGAGCCTTCGAATTTGGCCAACCATCCACCTAGGTTTATGTTGCCGCCACCAAAAATGTGTCCCAGAGCTCAACCGCGCTACTATATAATTGAACTGCAAATAGATTTTAGCGTCCTTGAAAAGCTAATATTACGTCCTTGCTTGACCCCATAGCACCTTTACGCAATTTTAACATTAGCGCTTCTATAGACTTTGAGTTTGAGATGTTAAGATGCTCCACACGATGTTGACTTTTTTTTTTAAAAAAGTCCAAGAAAGAATGTCTGATCAAGAGCTGATTGATTCAGACAATAAAATAAAACATGGCTTTTGTTTCTGTTCTTTTTACGCATCAGAGCACCAATAATCATCACGCATAGTCTAATTTGCTCTATTTTTAACTGATTTTTGATAATAATTTTAATTCTCGTCTCATTTTCTTTGTGTAGAACTATTATTGTTTTGGTTTAAAAAATCGTCTTAACTTAGAACAAAGAATTATCTCGTCTGTAACAAACTTTTCTTAGTTGAGCATAAACTCGTACTTTGGTAAACGGTATTTGATGCAAATTTATTACACAACGTCGTTTTTCTGTTTTTACGTTGGTGTAGCAGCTGCATCGTTAAATGTTATCTGTACCTGTTTGAAGAAAATTCAGCGTCATTTTATCGTCCTTATCTTCACTGGAAAAAAAATTGGAGATTACTTTTCTATGAAAACAAGGTAAAAAACACACGAGTCCCACTTTACCCGTTCCCCTCTTTCTTGCTAAGTTATTTTAATTGAATCACTGCTAAAATAAAAAAAGAGTTCACAATGCGTAGCCATCATGCACTTCGAAAATCTGGCTTACAATTTTTTGGCAAAGTTTCGCTTAAGATGTATACATTGAGGTTCCTAACTCCACGCGGGACTCGAAAATCTGTGTGTTTTAGACTTATTTTCTGTTACCCCCCTACCCACGCATAAACTTGAATTTTATTATTTTTTGTTTTTAAATTTCATTTTTTTTTCAATTTCATTTATCCTATACACCCAAGAGTAAGATACTAAACTCTAGCATGCTTTCACCAAATAATACATTATTTTTTGATTGATTGAACTTTCCTTCTAGAGTAAGAATAAAGTGGGCAGTAGGATAACACACAGCACGAAATAAAAAATGCTTTAGTTTAACAATTAAAAGCAAGTACAAAGAAAGTTCTTTTCCTTAAAAAAATTGAGTTTCAGTTATTTAAAGAGAAAAATATACGTATAGAGTATTTTATTTAACTCACACAGATCGTGCACGACCCCTGAGGTTTATCGAGGCGAGACCCTGGAAAACAAAAAACACGAGCATGATTGCACGTAAATCGGATTTATCTATATGAAAACTTCTCATAATTTTGTATATGTAATTTTTAATTTCCTATATCCATAACTGCTTTAACTTATCAGGTAGCAATTGTTTGAGGACAAAAACTTCTAAAACTTTCTTAAAAAACTTCTGGCTGAACGACCTGTGGAGCCAATTTGTCCTTACCAGTTGTAAATCAAAGGATTTTTATTCACGAACTCTTGGGCATCTCTTTTGTGGAAATCGTTCTTCGTTTAGAAAAGTGAGTGGAGATTTCATAAGCAACTGATCAATAGTTTCTTTATGTAGCTGATCACAAAAGATTTCAAAGACAGTTTTGATTTTGAGTTCAAGAATTAATGACATTACAGTTTCCAACTATATTTTTTTGAATAATAGAGCTCTGAATGTTCTTTTTACACTTTTAAAATTCTTTGCAGTAATTTCTGACAAAAAGCCTTATGCTTAAACATCAAAAGAACTAGCGGGCATTTTCAGGAGGAGTTTTCCAGAAAAAACTTTCCTTGCTGAGTTTATTATGCCGTTGAAAATCCTTTTTTTGGCAAAGAGTGTCAACTTGCTGATGAAAATTTAATTAATTGTCTATTACGACGCCCAAACCTTTGAAACTACCTACATAGTCCTTTTTCTCGTCCCATAGATACTGCGCACTACCAAAAAAAATGAAAAATTTACTTATGGTGCTAAGTCATAAAATAACATTTAAAACAAACAAGTTGAAGCCGCCAGTTTTGGTCGGAAAACAAAGTTGGCGACCTTAATTTTTTTGTTTTATCTGTTGTGTTTTTTGACTGAGCACCATAAATGTATTTGTAAAATTTTTGTGGTGCGCCTATTTTTTTTTATTTGTGCAAAGCAGTTTGAATTATTCGCAAAATTATACATTGTTTGCTTTTTGAAATTATAGGCAGGTCTTTAAGGTACTTTAAAACTAGCAGCGGTCTAAGTTCAGAGCTCCGTGGAAGACCGCATTTAATCTGTAGTGTATTTGAATTCTACTTTTTTTTGAAGATACCTAATAATAACGATTAGGTAAGTATAATTGTGTTAAATTGTCGAAGGTACCACAAAAACCACAGTTTTTTTAGTTTTTCAATCAGCATAAAATAATCAATGATGTCAAATGCTTCTTGGAATTTTATAAGTCATGCAATTCTTATTTTTTTTTCAAATTTTTGGATGATCGCTCAATTTATGTTGCTGCAATGATAGCGTGGGTACATGAGCAAATTTTCAGGATTCAAATTGTTCAAATTATGTTACGAATGTTAAGCTTGTTAACAAAGTTCGAAACACTATGCTTATTGATGAAAGCAAGCTTTTAAGGTCTAAAATTTAGTGAGTCCTTGTAAGAACCTATTTTATAAAAAACTAGAATTTTGGCTTATTTGCCCACGTCTGGAGAATGACCATAGATTTTTAATTGATTGAACAAATTAGCTATTGGATAGCTAATTATCTCAAAACATTTAATTTATTACAGATGCCAACTTGACCATTAGATAATTTTTATTGAAAAAAAATAATGTTCACTTTTTTCCTTATCATATGCGGGGTAGAAAAAAAGAAGAATTTTCAAAATTTGCGATCATTTTAAATAATTTTTCTCATTGGTATTATTTTTTGCGAAGACTAAACAGGTTGCGTTTTGTTAACCTTTTTTTCAAAACAAACTGAATTAAAAAAAATCAGACTTGTTTTTCAACTCCGAAGTAAATTCAGACTTACCATCTTCAGTTTTTCTTATGTTGGGTCTGGCAAACTTTCGTCGAGAGTTGTTTACAAGATAGAAAGCGTTCTGTTTTAGTAACTAATTGATTAACTCGTGGTTTTTCTGTTTTTTACTTTTACAATGGAAATACAAAACACTGAATTTTCAACTCTAGTTATCATTTTTTGATTTTTAGTTAGCTTGAACGACAAACTGAGAAGGAAATTTGTCTTCAGTTGCGTTTTTTGTCTTTTTCTCTACGTTAGTTCTTATACTACGATAATTTTTCTTGTCTTTTTCCTCACGTTAGTTCTTGTATTACAAAAAATCTCAGATAATGACGAGTAATATATCTCATTAAAGCTTTTTCTATAACATTTTGATGTTGAAGCGTGTATATTGATCCATGTACTTGGTTGTAACCTTGTAGTTGGCTGAACACTGTAATTAGTTAAAACCTCTATATTTCAATATTTTCTCTCTTCTAACCATGGCCCAAAAAACTACGAAAAATGTGAAGCAAGCGCAAAAAATTGTTTTTTTTTTTCTAAATGAGTTTTGTTTTAAAAATGACTAAGGACGATAGCTTCTGTGCTATTTGCAACTGGTAATTCTCTTTTTTTTTAGTTTTGATGCAATAACTGGCCGGTTTTTGAAATGAATAATTTCGATCAGTTTTGTGGGACAATCAGAAAACACACGTGATGCCGTAGCTCTGATTTCCTGAAAATTTTAAAGCGTAGTCTGGATTTATTCGCTTGAGGAACGTATTCATTATCGTCATTAATTTTCGGGGTTGCAAAAATATCAATTGTGAGTTGAAAAGTAGAATTCTTGAAACTTATGTCAATTAAGTGAAGAGCAAGTTAGCATATATCAGTTATGTGCGAATAATTGATGAATGTTACTGGTTTTATCAACCCGGTTTTGGCCTACGTCAACGTCAACGTTCAGGAAACTTGTTTTTTGAATTCATCGCCAAAGTCTGAGAAGCGAGCCACTAAAAGCAAATCTGTTCTACCGAAATGAAAAACATTCTTGCCATATTTGAGTTTAGTCTCAAATTCTCGGGACGTTGACATCCTCTAGACCAACTTAGCATCCTTATCCCTAGAACACTTTAGAAAAGCGGATGTTAATTTTGTTGGAAAATGGAGTTTTCAGTCTATCAGAAACAAGTATTTTACACCCTAGCCAACTAGAAACTACTGTCTTAGCCAACGAAAAACCAAATAAACCTTTGTGTTGAGTCTATAAGTTTGAGTCTATAAGTTTGAGGTAGCAATTGTTTGAGGACAAAAACTTCTAAAACTTTCTTAAAAAACTTCTGGCTGAACGACCTGTGGAGCCAATTTGTCCTTACCAGTTGTAAATCAAAGGATTTTTATTCACGAACTCTTGGGCATCTCTTTTGTGGAAATCGTTCTTCGTTTAGAAGAGTGAGTGGAGATTTCATAAGCAACTGATTAATAGTTTCTTTATGTAGCTAATCACAAAAGATTTCAAAGACAGTTTTGATTTCAAGAATTAATGACATTACAGTTTACAACTATATTTTTTTGAATAACAGAGCTCTGAATGTTCTTTTTACACTTTTAAAATTCTTTGCAGTAATTTCTGACAAAAAGCCTTATGCTTAAACATCAAAAGAACTAGCGGGCATTTTCAGGAGGAGTTTTCCAGAAAAAACTTTCCTTGCTGAGTTTATTATGCCGTTGAAAATCCTTTTTTTGGCAAAGAGTGTCAACTTGCTGATGAAAATTTAATTAATTGTCTATTACGACGCCCAAACCTTTGAAACTACCTACATAGTCCTTTTTCTCGTCCCATAGATACTGCGCACTACCAAAAAAAATGAAAAATTTACTTATGGTGCTAAGTCATAAAATAACATTTAAAACAAACAAGTTGAAGCCGCCAGTTTTGGTCGGAAAACAAAGTTGGCGACCTTAATTTTTTTGTTTTATCTGTTGTGTTTTTTGACTGAGCACCATAAATGTATTTTTAAAATTTTTGTGGTGCGCCTATTTTTTTTATTTCTGCAAAGCAAATTGAATTATTCGCAAAATTATACATTGTTTGCTTTTTGAAATTATAGGCAGGTCTTTAAGGTACTTTAAAACTAGCAGCGGTCTAAGTTCAGAGCTCCGTGGAAGACCGTATTTAATCTAGTGTATTTGAATTCTACTGTTTTTTGAAGATACCTATTGATAACGATTAGGTAAGTATAATTGTGTTAGATTGTCGAAGGTGCCACAAAAACCACAGTTTTTTTAGTTTTTCAATCAGCATAGTATAATCAATGATGTCAAATGCTTCTTCGAATTTTATAAGTCATGCAATTCTTATTTTTTTTTCAAATTTTTGGATGATCGCTCAATTTATGTTGCTGCAATGATAGCGTGGGTACATGAGCAAGTTTTCAGGATTCAAATTGTTCAGCTTATGTTACGAATGTTAAGCTTGTTAACAAAGCTCGAAACACTATGCTTATTGATGAAAGCAAGCTTTTAAGGTCTAAAATTTAGTGAGTCCTTGTAAGAACCTTTTTTATAAAAAACTAGAATTTTGGCTTATTTGCCCACGTCTGGAGAATGTCCATAGATGTTTAATTGATTGACCAAATTAGCTATTGGATAGCTAATTATCTCAAAACATTCAATTTATTACAGATGCCAACTTGACCTTTAGTGATTTTTATTGAAAAAAAATAATGTTCACTTTTTTCTTTATCATATGCGGGGTAGAAAAAAAGAAGAATTTTCAAAATTTGCGATCATTTTAAATAATTTTATTCATTGGTATTATTTTTTGCGAAGACTAAACAGGTTGCGTTTTGTTAAACTTTTTTTCAAAACAAACTGAATAAAAAAAATCAGACTTGTTTTTCAACTCCGAAGTAAATTCAGACTTACCATCTTCAGTTTTTCTTATGTTGGGTCTGGCAAACTTTCGTCGAGAGTTGTTTACAAGATAGAAAGCGTTCTGTTTTAGTAACCAATTGATTAACTCGTGGTTTTTCTGTTTTTTACTTTTATAATGGAAATACAAAACACTGAAGTTTCAACTCTAGTTATCGTTTTTTGATTTTTAGTTAGCTTGAACGACAAACTGAGAAGGAAATTTGTCTTTAGTTGCGTTTTTTGTCTTTTTCTCTACGTTAGTACTTATACTACGATAATTTTTCTTGTCTTTTTCCTCACGTTAGTTCTTGTACTACAAAAAATCTCAGATATTGACGAGTAATATATCTCATTAAAGCTTTTTCTATAACATTTTGATGTTGAAGCGTGTATATTGATCCATGTACTTGGTTGTAACCTTGTAGTTGGCTGAACACTGTAATTAGTTAAAACCTCTATATTTCAATATTTTCTCTCTTCTAACCATGGCCCAAAAAACTACGAAAAATGTGAAGCAAGCGCAAAAAATTGTTTTTTTTTTAATGAGTTTTGTTTTAAAAATGACTGAGGACGATAGCTTCTGTGCTATTTGCAACTGGTAATTCTCTTTTTTTTAGTTTTGATGCAATAACTGGCCGGTTTTTGAAATGAATAATTTCGATCACTTTTGCGGGACAATCAGAAAACACACGTGATGCCGTAGCTCTGATTTCCTGAAAATTTTAAAACGTAGTTCGCTTGAGGGAAGTTTTTCAGTATCGTCATTAATTTTCGGGGTTGCAAAACAATCAATTGTGAGGTGAAAAGTAGAATTCTTGAAACTTATGTCAATTAAGTGAAGACCAAGTTAGCATATATCAGTTATGTGCGAATAGTTGATGAAAGTTACTGGTTTTATCAACCCGGTTTTGGCCAACGTCAGCGTCGACGTCCAGGAAAATTGTTTTTCGAATTCATCGCCAAAGTCTGAGAAGCGAGCCACTAAAAGCAAATCTGTTCTACCGAAATAAAAAACATTCTTGCCATATTTGAGTTTAGTCTCAAATTCTCGGGACGTTGACATCCTCTAGACCAACTTAGCATCCTTATCCCTAGAACACTTTAGAAGAGCGGATGTTAATTTTGTTGGAAAATGGAGTTTTCAGTCGATCAGAAACGAGTATTTTACACCCTAGCCAACTAGAAACTAATGTCATAGCCAACGAGAAACCAAATTATATCTTTGTGTTGAGTCTATAAGTTAGTCTATAAAGATTGATAAGGCGATTCCTCCTTCCTGGGTCGAGGTTCTCGACTTATGTCTAGGCTTTTAAAGTCGAGCACTTGCAGTTTTGCGACTGAAAATCCGCGGACGAGCTATTTTAAGTCGAACCCAAAGTCGAAAAATACCCAATTTTGGTCGAGAAAGTCAAAAAATAGGTCGCGAAAGTCGAAACATAAGTCGAGCACAGTCGAAACAGAGCGAAAGTCAAAAAATTGACATAGAAATACAATTTTTGTCGGATTTTTTGCTGGCACAACTGAAAGACAGATGCAAATAGCAGACTAAACCTGTTCAAAAGGTGTTATTAAGATGCAGTTAGCTAAACAAGCATAATTGCTTGTCATTCACAAGACTTCCACGAGAAAGCCTACACCTGGTCTCAAAAAATATTAACTAAATTTTTGGGGCAACGACAAAATCGTCACAACAAAAATAGACAGCTCGAAAAATATCAAATGAAACATTCAGTCAATTTTAACACATCAATCGTCATTTTACTAACACAGTTATTTACAGGAGAAACATTATGACTCACCTTGGAGCTAAAAGTTCAAATCAATTCGACAAATTTTCTCACTCCTATAATTATATCAATCGGTTTCAAATAAACAAAAACGTTCGAAAGCATAAGAGTGTCACATGAATGCAAAAAAATGCCCTTTAATTCTTGTAACGGGGATGTTCCTCATAGTCCGGAACGAAAAATTAGGAGGTGTTTTTTCCGCTAGTTCAATCAGGATCATATTCTAAAAACTACATGGAACTTTGCTGGCCCGGGATGCCTGCTTGAGACAAAGACAAAGGTATGAGCATTTTGCGTTATACACTGGTGCTAGTTGTTGTTTTGGATCTTAGTCTACTTGCAAGTTTTCTTAATTTTTTAAGGGAGAATTGCAAAATGAATCTTCATTGAGGTTTTGAACAAAAATAAATAATTCAATTGGTCTTCTCTTTTTTCGCCCAAGTTTTTCCAGTTCTGTCTAAAAAGGCATCTTAAGGGAGACAGAATGGTATAAAAGTTTTCAAAAGTCTATCAATCGTAATCTTAGTTGCGAGCTCAGCAAAAGTTAACAGTTCAACATCTTGATCTGAAGATATTTTGTTTCAATCGGATTTGTTAGAATTAAATGCCAATCAAATTTCAGTACCATCTTAAAATGAATTGTTCACAATTATAAGTAAACTGCTCGAAATTTTTTTAAACACAATCCAGAGTTTTACCCAGACTAGGAAAAAAAACAAAGAAACAGGTACAGAGGGAAAAGTGACTACCTTCCTATCGGCTCAAAGCTCGGCTTGTTCAGAAGTCGGTCTAAGAATAGAGTAAAGTGATTATGCGTTGAATATTAAAAAATCGCAAAAAAAAAGAAAACTGAATAAGTAAAAATGGAATATTTATGTCTGGTGCGTTTTTGTTTACTCATTCAATTTTTGTTGATCGAAATATCAGTTTTTAACAACAGAATTTTTATGTCCTATTGAAGATAATAACTCCCTAAAATTAAATTTCAAAACATATTTTGCCTCCAATCTTTTTTGCAAAGGTTTGGGAGTTATAAAAAGTGCCAATTTGACCATGCTCTGGACTAATTCATGTGCATGTTCTAGATTTTATCCTTAATCCTGAAAGCGTAACGCGAATTTTTTATGCGTGGCCGGTTATCCCGCACAACAAAATCGTTCCAAATTGAATAGAGGCTAGCTAATTGGTCGTGTTAATTTTCACACTTGATCTTTGTTATTGTACAAAATTTTTAGTTTTTCAACAACTTTTTCCCCAAAACTGGTCGATATAGATTAAGGGGCAGTCGGAACATTCAAGGCTTTGACCTGATATACGAGCCGTTTTGTTGTACTTTACTTCGCCCAAGTCATGAAGTGTCGAATTATGATAATAGATGGAAAATTGTGGAAACGTACTTTGAACAATTAGTTTAAGCATTGAATGACGCGTTGTTAATTTTTTGTTGGGAAAATGTAAAAAGACGCGAACTGAAGCACGAACTGTTTTTGAAAACACCAGGCAGGCTTGGCGGGAAACGACAACCCTTGAATCTATTAGCAAGTAGGAATTTATTGGAAGGGTTTTTGACTGCACCTAGCTTACTTATAAGCAACCACTTGAGAAAAAAAACAACTCAGTCTCAAAACCTGGTGAAAACAAGTGAAGTTGTTTGTATCGAAGTTTGTATTGATTTTTTGACTTTCTAAAAATGAGCGGAAAATTTTATGCTTGGGTCGTTTTTATTCAATCTTTTTCGATTTTTTTTAAACTTCGTAAATATATGGTTGCCCGGAGATCAAATATATAAACAAAACTTCACCTGCTATCTTTTTTCAAAAAATTATGCAGCCTTGGAAATTGGGATAATTACCTCGCAACATACTGCGTTTTAATAGCACGCGTAAGCGGAGGAAAAAATTGGTTACGTTAAAATACGCTAAGAATATCCCTTCTTATTTTGCTTAAAACGTAGAAGAAAATGAATTAAGGGAAAAACGAAACAAAAAATGAAATGCTATCGAAATTTTCAGGGCTTCGCGCAGTTGGATCATTCGTGTTTTGTTTTGTCTTACAATTTGAAAAGCTTCAATTTTTCCGATTCATTTTGGTGCCAGACTTTAGAAAGTTTGAATAGAACTCGTTAGTTAGGAAAAAAGAATGTCAATTAACTGGTCACCAAATGACATTCCAAACCCTGAACAAAAATGGCATTCTAGGCAAATTTTGAGATCTACTAGAACATTCCCTTAATGGTATCTTACTAAAGAATTACGGTACCGCGACAACTAGCATCAAAAGGCAACTGGCAAAATATTAAGAAAAAGACAATTCGCAGAAACAGACAACTAGTATAAGACTCGAAAAAAAACTAAAATTTCCTTTCATCTGGATGTGAATGTTTCTGATATCTCTTATTGCAATTGTTCATATTTAGAACATTTACAGTGTTCTCGCAATAATTTATACTGGGAAAGACCAAGGTAGAAAACAATGAGTTTTCTAATGAACGAAGAACAGTGTGGAAAAAAAATCATAAGTACTAAAAGACCGAATAATTACGGTTGACTTACGTATGAGATGAATTGTTGTCAATCAGCCAGCTACAAGAAACCAATCTACCTCAGAACCGAAACTAATCTACCTCAAGAAACCAATCTATCTCAGGCAGAAAAACATAGGGCTTTGCTCCCGAATTGAAACAAATCAGGCAATTTTCCTTTAATCTTTGCTTCGTCCTTATTTGCTGAATGAGTTTTCATACAGTGAAGCGAGCATAACCCGTTACTAATTGAAACCTCTATGCCATCTTTTGACCGAATGGATTTTTGATTTCCATTTATCGCATTGCTGAAATGATTCCATATAGCTGGTTCGAGGTCTGGATCTTTTCGTAGAAACCCACGTAAATGTTCCCCCAGCCATGTTTTTTTTTTCGAAATAATCGACACATGAATGAAGATTATCATTCTCAGTTGCTTTTGCGCAGAGAGCTTCTAGTGCCAACTTCAAGTCGCGTTCAGGAATGAGAGCCAGCGCAATAAATGATTTCACTTGGTTCCTTAAGTCTTTGTCTTTTCTGTATTCAACTGCCAGTCCTAATTCTTAAACTTTTCATTAATTGAGCAGCGCAAAATGAAAAAAAGCACCCTTTTACGGGCGCTAAGGGGATTTTCAGTTTGAAAGCAGAAGTTTCCACTTTTTCAAAAACAATGACAATTTTGTTGGCTCTAATAAAGGGTTAAGTTCAAGTAACACACGAAATGATTGTTGATATTGCTGTTAAGTTTTTCGCTGCAACAGAAAGTAAGCCAGGGAGTGAGCAGTTATTTATTACAGCAGTTAAATGACTTACTTGATTGAATAATGAGAAGCAACTTTTTGAATGTGCCATCAGCGTACCAAGCTGTGTAACGCTCGAGAAGTTCAAAATCTGTCTCAGTGGTGAACACGAGTAACTGGTCGGAATCTACCATCTTCGAGTCATGAGTAAAAAAATTCTCCCTCCTCGGAGTGGTTTGAAATTCCATGAGAATTGCGATGTCTTCAACGAATTTGTTGAAAATTTAAATTGAACAAATGCGGAAAAGTTAAGACACTTGTAGTAATTTTTTTTCCAACTTCTCGTTCATGAGGCAACACTGAATTTAAATGGTTTAATTTTTCATGTGTAAAAAATCTTTGTTATTTACAAAGTCTTCTTGAGCATCTCCAAGGTAACCCGCTTTTTTCATTAAATCGAACTTCATAACATCTTCATCTTCAAAGATAAAGATTCGTTTCCCGCGCTGAGTTGTGGTGATTTGCAACATAATTCGAATGAGTAAAAACAATTTAAAAACCAAATGAATGACGATATACCAATTAATGCAATCAAAGTTTTGGACTCAATCTTTGGTGTTAAACGAACAAAAAGACTCATATGTTTCACCGATAATTGTTTTGAGTACATTAAAAAAAATTAACTGATATTTAGTGGGGCATTACGGGTCTTACTTTAGAGGTAATTAAATGATGATCTTACGAGTTTAATGAGAGCTATCGCGTTCTGCGAGTTGTCTTAATTGCTAATTTATACGAGTTCTCTTTGTTGCGAATTGTCGTATACGAAGAATTAACACCACTATAAGTAAAACCACCAAATTAGCACTAGAGCGCTCTATTTATAGTTCCAAGTTTGGTGCATTCTGATTGGTCGAAAGTTCTACTAACTTAATCTACATAACAATTATTCCCCTTTCTTAAAGGGCAGGCGGAACATTCGGGTCTTGTTTTGGGTGGAATCCCTAATGCCCGAAGGTTCAAATGCGCGAAAATATAAATCAGGCAATCAGATTTCAGTAATCTAAAATTTGGAAAGAAAGTAAACATTTCCCGGGACTGGGGTATTGAGATTGGCATAATATAAAAACGGCAGAAATAAGCAAAAATTAAACATTGTCATTGACCGCCGCAAAAGTGGACAAATTTTACATTTCAAGGGTTTCGTAAAGAAAGAATAATAATTAATTAATTGTAGTTCCTGCGAATCGCAGAGGAGCTATCAGTAGGCTTTAACAGTCCTGTCGAGGATAGTCCATTTGTATTATCTCCCCACATTCCAGACAGTGTTATATTTGCTGAGCGAAGCTGTTTTTTTTGCGACTCAAGGCCGTTTTTTTTTTGTGTCTAGAACTTTTTAAGTGGTACCACTATTGCAGCCAAATTTGGTCAGGTTGTGGTAGACCTGAAGATGGAGGTCAAGTGAGAGCTTGTCCTCACACACTATCATTGCCATGGCATGGGATCGAATACACGATCTGACGATTTCCAAGTGAACGCCTTACCACTGTGCTAAGTGCCTCAAAGAAGCAAACTGTTTCTTCATTTACTTGTTTTTAATTGAATGTCAACTGCTTCTTTTCAAAAATGACTTTCGCCTAATTTTGTTTTCGGTTTTTCGCACAAAATTTTCGTCGCGCATTCGGTCCTTCGCGCATGAGAGTAGCCCCCTTGTTTTGCTTATTTAATGTTAGACGTTTAATTTTAAGGAGGAGTTTATTCAATTGGTGTATTCAGAAGAGCGCGCGGGTCGATGTCCGCGACTAACTTTTCGACTTTGTCGGTCGCGGAAATGTTACCGAAAATCATGTCTGGACAGGGTTTTAAGTCGCGAACAAACTCTGGAATTACCGTCTCTCGGTCGCGATGGTCGAAAAATTAGTCGCGCCGGTCGCGGTTAACTCTCCTTCGGTCGTGCCGGTCGCGGATAAATATCCTTTGGTCGCGCCGGTTGCGGACACATTGCCGCGGTCCGCAAAGTCTGGAAATACTAAATGTCGTCGCGGCAGTCTAGAAGTACCAAAATATGGTCGCGACCGTTTGATCATAAACCCACAACCTCGACCCGGGCGCTTGTTCACCCCTCTATCACATACTTTTACCCTGGAAGATGTATCCTCTTAGACTTTATCATAAGTGGTGATGCGTGCCATTAAACGTGCGAGCAAGCATTAAATTTTGGAGTAAGATTGTAATCTTTTTCCGTACTACTATGATAGAGTGGTCCCTCGAAAAAGCAACTATGATAGACAGGACCCGCATGCATTTTGCATGTTATAATTTTGAAAACTAGTTGGTTTATAAATTATTCATTTCAAAAATCTTGCAAAAGATGTTCAGCCAAAAACTTTTCAGATTGAAAATTGTTATCACTATTGTTTATATATTGAAATTTGCTCGCTTTACTTTATTTTACGGTTTAACAACCATATAATTGGGTTGACTTATTTGTCATCAAAACCCACTATTGGCGGTTTTTTTTAGATTTTCAACTTTAAAATGGTGAGGGGGAGGTTTTGAGATAACAAAACATAAAATTTATGAAAATATACTGCGACATCTTTCTGAAGGGCTCAATCATAATTAATAAACGATTTGAGAGCTCTAGGTGTCTTATTCTCAAGGGACCTGGTTATTTTCAAGGGACCACTCTATCATATTAGGAGTGCGGCCAGTATTTAGACAGCCGCGTATTCATACTGGTCAGTATTTAGACAAATACTGTTTCAACCAATCAGAATCGGGAAAAAACATAAATAATCCAAAATAAATAATAATTATTTATTAATTTCTTCTTTGTCTCGATTCTGATTGGTTGAAACAGTATTTGTCTAAATACTGACCAGTATGAATACGCGGCTGTCTAAATACTGACACGTAACAATCATATTAGTACCTCTTTTTCTAATTGGGTTGCCTTGCCCCTTTCATTTACTTATTTGCAAAACGACGGCACGCAAGCCAAAACAGTATCCGTTTTCCATGGAATTGTGACAGCAAATAAGACTGCGCTTAGCGATTCTTCATTCAACGAGGAAATTAAACGCAACGCATTTGACAGTAAAATGTAATATTCACCGCGCAAGGAAATACGTTATAGTGTGTAGATTGAAATAGGCCATGTAAAACGCTGCAGGCTGCGTCACTACTTATGCATTTCATTTGTCCCTTTTTGTTCACACACAACCGCAACATAATCAATTCAATTCAAGTCATTTTTTTTGTTTCAAACGACGTGAAAAGATTACTTAATTCACAAAAACTGAGTTAAAAATGAAAGAATTCAAGATCATTATTCTGAAGAACAAACACTGAATGTGAATTTTTTTGCAAACGGAAACAATTCTTCCTGTTTTTTTTACCTGGCAAAAATTGAACTAATTTACTGAAAAACATAAAGAATTATTGTTTAGTGTTTGGCTTCGCCGTTACCGTTTACTGTTTTTTGTTCTTATTATCATGTCGTCTCAAAAAAGATCCTAGTTATTCTATTTTATCGACATCGAAATCGAGCCAAAATATTGTATAGTGCGCAGAAACTGGAGTCAGTCGAAAAGCGCTATTTTTTCAGGCGAACAAGAAGAAAAGTAATGAAAACACTGTCATCATCTAAAGAACAGTCCGGGACCTCAGATAACGATGACGTCATTTCTTCATCTCCGGATTGCACCCCTGTGGTGACCCCCGAAACAGAAGCCAACCCTCTGACCCATTTGAGGCACAAGGAGGCCAAACTGCCCGATGACCTTGAAATGGGCGTGGCAGGGGCAGATATCTCCACAGCCGCGTCTATCAGGTACTTGGTTTAAATTATGATAAATACAGTACAAGGGTGGCGGTCCACACAGCCGAAGGTCCACACCCGAAACTCAAACGTAGGCTCACTCAACCCAAGTTCCGCACTCATTCGAGGTTCACTCCCGAAGGTCCTTCCATTCGAAGGTCGGTACTCGTTTAGAAGTGTGCGTAATGACTTCCCATAGGTCCCAAAATTTATTATCAGTCGCACAAGTCCTAAAATTTATCTTCTAGAATTCTGATTGGTTGAAATTTGAGCCAACGAGTTTATGGATTGATTGTTTACTGTTTAAGCAGCATAAACTCAAGCTGCAGAATAGTGACCGCCGCAGCCGCGCCAACGTGTTGCGAGCTTGCCACCAAAGGGTAGGACTCTATACGAAATTTAGAGCCGGTTATCCACCGGCGACCTTAAGCCGAGACTCGGATAATTTAGTCTTTTGACCAATTGAAAAGATTTGGTACTTAAACGACTGCTAATTTTTGGACCTATGGGCGTAGAAAATTCATTCAACTCAATCTCATAAGCAATTCAATTTAAGCAGGGGCGGATCTTGGATTTTCTCGAGGGGGGGGGGGCGGATTTTCGAAAAATTTTCGAAAATTTTGACCTTTTTTTTAGGTCGAACAAATTGGTTTTCCGAGCTCGTATCTACTTAACAATCTCCCCTCCCCTTTCAAGAAAGGGGGGAGATTCTTTAGTAGGTACAATAAGGGGGGTGATTGTTAAGTAGATCCCCGAGCTCTCCTAAAGCACTAAAAACACGCTGTTTTGGCCAAACTTTCTGCGCCGCAAGCAAATGTTTGAAAAAACAGGTAAAAAAAACCGTTTTTGGGCACTTTTTGGAAAATTTTGACAGTAAAACCCCTCAAAGTTAGTATATTGGCGCCTAAGGCGCCTTTAGAAAAATTTTAGAGTCGGTCGGCCAAAAATAAAATGGATTTCTTAAAAAGTACCAAAGGGGGGACCCTTTGGGTCGGCAGGGGGCCGAATCCCTGAGAAAAGGGCGTCCGTCCCCCACTGCCCCCCTCCCCTAAATCCGCCCCTGAACTCAAGTGATTTTTTTTTTGTTTCAAATGACCTGAAAAAATTACTTGACTCTGAATTGAAGGCGAATTTTTTTGCAAACGGAAACAATTCTTCCTGTTTTTTACTTGGCAAAATTGAAGTCATTTACCATTCCAGCAGCATCAAATGATTGATTGGTTGCTGGAGTAAAAGCTGAAAGTATGACCGCAATTGGGGGCTGGGAAATTAGACGACAAGCAAATTAAGCGATCCAATAGTAACTGAGCTGAGACGATAGCTTGCCAGCTAATTCAGTGAAACTTGCTTACCGACTTAAATTAACTTTGGTTAGTAAACACTGGTTGTCCAACCGCAAATCAGGGCATTAATGTTGAAGTTGTATACTACTACTACTACTACTAATAATTTACTATTCTTTTTGGATTAATTGTTTTAAAAACTTAATTATATGATCGGTTCTGAGGCCTTGTCTGTTGGGGACGGTCCTATTAGCATGTGTGTTGGTTATCATGCCCATGTAAAAGCATGTAGTTTGAAGACTCGCTATTTAAAATTTTTCTTACTCAAAGATGCAATTTTTATCAGCGTGCACTGAGCCGAGTTTTTATTTAGGTGTAAGTGAAATTTCCTGAACCAATCAAGTGGTTTTCTAAACTACTGTAAATTTAGGCTAATTTGTTTTTAATCTGAGTGCACACGCAATTAAAACAATTGTCGCATGTTCATAGGTGCACATGCTAATCGCTACTTTTTTCTGTTATACTGCCAAAAAACTACAGAGCTGATTTAAATTATCCGGAAAAACGAAAAAAACTTGAATTTTAAAAAGCGTATGTCTCAAATTGGTGCAATAAATAAATCTTGGTGCAATTTGTTTCTCGAATTTCGGGCAATATTGTGCAATTTGTTTTGCGAATTTTGTTTAAAACTTAATCTTAAAATTGATCATTTTTTGTTAATTAAAAGTTACGCCGAAAATACCAAGTTTATTACTGTCAAAATTATATCCAAGCAGACTTCTTACGCAGCCAAACAAAGGGTATAATATCGTAAAAGTTTAACAAAGGTATAATCTCCAAAACCTTGTAAAAATTAGTTTATTTTTGTTCGATTGTAAAACACCCCTTTATATTTAAAAACAACTTGCAAAAGTCAATTTGCCTTAACTTTTGATTCCAAAAGAATGATCGATTTTGGGGAAAAGTTTTGGGTCCGATATTTGCAAAACAAATTGCACTATATCAATTTTGCTGCGATTCTACGCTAATTTTGTCTTCGTATTTTTTCACCTAAACTCAACCGAATTTGACTAAAACGTTGTTTAATTTTTGAGTTGAATGCGTTTTGTCCGGATGATTGAAATCAGCAATGTATTTTTTGAAAGTTTGATCATGATGCTCGAATCTGATTGGGGGCGTTCAGCAGTACCGAAGAACAACAGTTGCATTCATTTTCGAAACTGTTGTACTTCGGCACTGTTGTACAGCAGCAACATCTCTGCCAAACAACAACTCCTAAACAACTCTACCGCTCGGCATAATTTTGATGACTGGTCACTGAGCAGAGGTTTCTAAAATCCGAAAGCATCCAAGAGCAGAAATACAGACAAATATTGAAATAAACGGCTAATCGATAAAACCAATACTAAAATTGTCATACCAATGAACTAAAAATATACATAAATTGAGTAGTTTCATATATATATTTTTTAATTTTTGAGTTAAATGCGTTTTGTCCGGATGATTGAAATCAGCAATGTATTTTTTTGAAAGTTTGATCATGATGCTCGAATTTGATTGGGGCGTTCAGCAGTACCGAATTACCCCAGTTGCATTCATTTTCGACACTGTTGTACTTCGGCACTGTTGTACTGCAGCAACATCTCTGCCTAACAACAACTCCCAAACAACTCTACCGCTCGGCATAACTTTGATGACTGGTCACTCAGCAGAGTTTT
This sequence comes from Symsagittifera roscoffensis, assembly GCF_963678635.1. Classification (NCBI taxonomy): domain Eukaryota; kingdom Metazoa; phylum Xenacoelomorpha; order Acoela; family Convolutidae; genus Symsagittifera; species Symsagittifera roscoffensis. The sequence goes on from NC_087064.1 coordinate 60,822,483, forward strand.
ATAAGTGCCGAAAGGGTCCAAGAGCAGAAATGTTGGCAAATGTTGAAATAAACGGCTAATCGATAAAACCAGTACTAAAACTGTCATACCAATGAACTAAATACAATATACATAAATTGAGTAGGTTCATATATATTTTTTCTATTATTACTTCTATAAAAAATTTGATGAAAATATCCAATTGACAAAGTTTTTAATTGCGGTTGTAATTTTGACAAGTTTAAAATTTTAATACTTAAACACTTGTTCGGAACAAACGTACAATATCCCCCCAATCAATTTAATAATCATAAGATAACTTGAGAAAATTATATCATCACACTAAAAACGTCAAATTATCGGAACATGAATAAAACGTCGATTCATCGATTCAACCGATTGCATAGCCGGTCAAAATACAAAATTGCAATAGGGGGGGGGGTAGTTAACAAGATCTCAAAGCCCTATATCCTCCGACTGTGCTTAAAGGTATCAAGGCAGTTTCGTTTTTTTTTTCAAAATTCATCCAAACCAGCCTAAATACATCATCTGAACATGATATTTCTCACCAAGTAAGAGCTATTTGGACCAATTACCGTTACCATCATTGCTGAGCCGGATTAATTCGCCGCTTTTGTTATCGTTAATTGAAAAATTGCACGCATTTTTTATTTCAAATTGTCCATATTTCCCCAGAATTACGACCTTCAATTACGATAGCACAAATAATGGGAAGAACCATGAAGAATTTCTAGCTTTCGATTTTCGTATACTTGCTAAAATCCGTCCGCTCTATAAATTGAGGCATGTGCAATTGGTATTTTTTTCCTTTTCAAAATGACTGTTACTGCTAATGCGTCGTAGCGTTATCGGTCATATTTTTGCTTGTGTATGTGAAGTGCAACTTCGCCTCTGTGTGAATCAATAATTTTCATCTGGCATGAAGTCGAGTCTTGACTGGAGAAAAAAGTCATACGCCACTTTTTTTTAGGGGAAATCAGAACAAAAAAAATAATTTTATTGAGACTTCTTTTGTTCAAATTGGTCAGTCAATTTCTAAATTTTACCTTTCTAAAACTTAGTCGAGCTGTGTAAAAGGCTTCTTTTGTTATAGCTTCAACTACTTGTAACTCAGTAGTTTCAGCGTAACTATTCTTGATGATCTAAAGAAAGCCACAATGACCCATTTGGCTGCAAATTTTGAAAAATATATTGCACCGTAGTAATTCTGAAATTCCGAGTAACTCATGTATTCTTCACTTTTTCTCTAATTTTTACCCAATTTGAGAAAAAAGCATTTGAAATTGCATTTTTTTCTTACGTTTTGTCCTGATAACTTAAATTAGCACAATGAAATTTTTTAGCAAACATTTTCCGCGCCTCAGGCAATGTTTTGGGCAAAAATAGTAGCTTTTTGGAACTAGAGCGTTGTTTTGAAATTATAGAGCAGTTTTGTGTGGCAATAGCGCTTTTTGGTGACAATATCGCTTCAGGACTTTTTACAGGAAGTAAACGACTCGCCAAAAAATCAGCTTTTTTATTAACGCCAAGAAAAAAATTTAAGAATTTTTGGAATTGAAACAGCGTTAAGATCAGTGGCGTAAGTATGAGTTTTTTTCGAAAAGTTATCGATACTATTTATTAGGTTGACCAGTTTAATTTTCCTAGGCCCTCATTATTTTCGGCAAACGCTTCCTCCTCACAATTAATACATAAAGATTCGAAAATTGATGCCAAAAAATACCAGGAATTTTTGGTTTGTGAGTGGGTCAAATCTTTGAGGTTATCGGGGCTCTCAATGAACCAAAAACATTGAGTTATTTGGTTGCAGGGTGGCTCAATAAGGTAAGCGTCAGTTTACAGGTCTTCGAGTAAATGAAGATTGAATGTGTGCAAGTTGTGAACTTTACAGATGAGGCTTTTCGATGATTCGTCGAGCTATATCGATGATTCGTCGTTTCATGATCGTTTGATCTCGAATTTGATTGGGGGCGTTCAGCAGTACCGAATTACCCCAGTTGCATTCATTTTCGACACTGTTGTACTTCGGCAATGTTGTACTGCAGCAACATCTCTGCCTAACAACAACTCCCAAACAACTCTACCGCTCGGCATAATTTTGATGACTGGTCACTCAGCAGAGTTTTATAAGTGCCGAAAGGGTCCAAGAGCAGAAATGTTGGCAAATGTTGAAATAAACGGCTAATCGATAAAACCAGTACTAAAACTGTCATACCAATGAACTAAATACAATATACATAAATTGAGTAGGTTCATATATATTTTTTCTATTATTACTTCTATAAAAAATTTGATGAAAATATCCAATTGACAAAGTTTTTAATTGCGGTTGTAATTTTGACAAGTTTAAAATTTTAATACTTAAACACTTGTTCGGAACAAACGTACAATATCCCCCCAATCAATTTAATAATCATAAGATAACTTGAGAAAATTATATCATCACACTAAAAAGGTCAAATTATCGGAACATGAATAAAACGTCGATTCATCGATTCAACCGATTGCATAGCCGGTCAAAATACAAAATTGCAATAGGGGGGGGGTAGTTAACAAGATCTCAAAGCCCTATATCCTCCGACTGTGCTTAAAGGTATCAAGGCAGTTTCGTTTTTTTTTTTCAAAATTCATCCAAACCAGCCTAAATACATCATCTGAACATGATATTTCTCACCAAGTAAGAGCTATTTGGACCAATTACCGTTACCATCATTGCTGAGCCGGATTAATTCGCCGCTTTTGTTATCGTTAATTGAAAAATTGCACGCATTTTTTATTTCAAATTGTCCATAGTTCCCCAGAATTACGACCTTCAATTACGATAGCACAAATAATGGGAAGAAACATGAAGAATTTCTAGCTTTCGATTTTCGTATACTTGCTAAAATCCGTCCGCTCTATAAATTGAGGCATGTGCAATTGGTATTTTTTTCCTTTTCAAAATGACTGTTACTGCTAATGCGTCGTAGCGTTATCGGTCATATTTTTGCTTGTGTATGTGAAGTGCAACTTCGCCTCTGTGTGAATCAATAATTTTCATCTGGCATGAAGTCGAGTCTTGACTGGAGAAAAAAGTCATACGCCACTTTTTTTTAGGGGAAATCAGAACAAAAAAAATAATTTTATTGAGACTTCTTTTGTTCAAATTGGTCAGTCAATTTCTAAATTTTACCTTTCTAAAACTTAGTCGAGCTGTGTAAAAGGCTTCTTTTGTTATAGCTTCAACTACTTGTAACTCAGTAGTTTCAGCGTAACTATTCTTGATGATCTAAAGAAAGCCACAATGACCCATTTGGCTGCAAATTTTGAAAAACATATTGCACCGTAGTAATTCTGAAATTCCGAATAACTCATGTATTCTTCACTTTTTCTCTAATTTTTACCCAATTTGAGAAAAAAGCATTTGAAATTGCATTTTTTTCTTACGTTTTGTCCTGATAACTTAAATTAGCACAATGAAATTTTTTAGCAAACATTTTCCGCGCCTCAGGCAATGTTTTGGGCAAAAATAGTAGCTTTTTGGAACTAGAGCGCTGTTTTGAAATTATAGAGCAGTTTTGTGTGGCAATAGCGCTTTTTGGTGACAATATCGCTTCAGGACTTTTTACAGGAAGTAAACGACTCGTCAAAAAATCAGCTTTTTTCATTAACGCCAAGAAAAAATTAAAGAATTTTTGGAATTGAAACAGCGTTAAGATCAGTGGCGTACGTATGAGTTTTTTGAGGGATGCGGTTTTTCGAAAAGTTATGGAAACTATTTATTAGGTCGACCAATTTAATTTTCCTAGGCCCTCATTATTTCCGGCAAACGCTTCCTCCTCACAATTAATACATAAAGATTCGAAAATTGATGCCAAAAATAGCGAACCAGGAATTTTTGATTTGTGAGTGGGTCAAATCTTTGAGGTTATCGGGACTCTCAATGAACCAAAAATGAATAATTTGGTTGCAGGGTGGCTCAATAAGGGAAGCGTCAGTTTACAGGTCTCCGAGTAAATGAAGATTGATGTGTGCAAGTTGTGAATTTTACAGATGAGGCTTTTCGCTGATTCGTCGAGCTAGTTTCTATATTTTTGAACTAAATAAATTGCCTTATGTATTCATAATTTTTAAAAATAGAACCTCGAAAAGCGATAGACCGTTATCTAATTTATATGACATTCTTCTGCAGCCTACATCCTGCTTCTCACACAATAGCAGCCCACAAGGGGAGCACGTTAAAGCTTCCAGAATTGATAGATAAGAGGCAATCTGTCTATATTTCCCCATAGTTCGATAATAACTTCCGTGTGAAGCCCAAACGAAGACGCTTTTAATGAAAAAGGTAGTCAATTGTCCAAGTCATGTGTACCCCGCGGTAAGCTTGTGCCTGCAACCATAGACCAAGTTGATACGGCGCATGACATCTTTTGATGAAGAAAAAAAGTGCATTTTCTCCAATCAAATATTTCCGATCTCTCTAAATTATTTTCAATTGATTAGACAATTCCCGCCTAGGTACGAAAAATGTTTGTATGGATTTGCATGTGAATCTTTATTTTATTGTTTCAATCGATCGTTCCACTAGTTGAGCACAAAAAGGAACTCTTATAAAGTCACGTGAATCTTTTGTTTTCAATTGTCCTAAAAATTTTTTGCGACAATTTTATGATAAAGAAATTTGGTTGCGTATCTGAAAATTTTCGTTATTTGACCTTGGCTTACTAAAGGTGCTCCGGTATTTAGAATACGCGGAAAAACTTTTTTCCGTTTTTTTTTGGAGTTTTTTCTCAGTAATTTCTTGTAATGCTGATACAAAATCACTTTTTGTCACATATTTTAGTTATTTCGTTTTTGTTAACTTTTTTTAAGTTATAAGTTTGGTTGTGATTAGGTTCTCAATTCATTAAAGTTTCTTCGCGTTTATTGCTTGGAATTTTAGGTAATTCTTGTGCTTTTTTTCGCGTTTTCACTTTTGATTTCTTTTTAAGTTCGTTTCAATGGAAGGCAAACTTCAATACAAAGCAGCAAAAATGTAAAGGTCACAAAAAACGTGATCGACTTCTATTTTCGAAAAAAGAAATTAATCATCAGAATACCCAGTGAAATAAAATATTAACATATTCATCAAGCTGTCCCAAATTGGGTGAATTTTATCAAAAATGTCAAACATAAATTGTTTGTGAATTTCAAGGAGCTTTAAGGGCGTATTTTTTCCTTTAAATTCGCAAGTTGAAGTTTTTTCATAAAACAAGTTACTTTTTCCGTTGTTAGGAAGTCTTAAAATTTGTTCAAGCTCAAATTTACTTTTTCGCGGTTTGACTTTTGATTCATTTTTAAGTTCAGTTCATTTCCTTTTTGAAAGACAAAATCCAACATCTAACAGCGAAATTTAAAAGATCACGAAAAACGTGATTGCCTTCTAGTTTCGAAAATGGAATTTTATTTTGGATTTTGCAGCGAAATAAAAAGCTTTACTATTGATCAAGTTGCTCAAATTGAGTTAGTTTTATCAAAAAGGGTCAAACAGAAATTTTTCGTGAAATTCAAAGAGCTTTAAAGGCATATGTTTTTCCTTTAAAATTCGTTGAAGTTTTTTTTCTGTTGAAGTTCAAGTCATTTTTTATTCTGTTTAACTGCGTTCCTTGACTCTTTCCCAACTGTCTGTTGGCTATGTTTTTTTTTCACTTTTTCTTCAATGATGCCCACCATAAAATCTTGAAAGGGTTTTATTAGGACTGTAAGGTGGCCAGTCAAGAACAACTCAAGAGTCAAGAGTTTTATGTTGAAAAACCTTGAATTCTTTTGACTTTGTGAAAAGGTACATTGGCTTGTTGGAAAGTCAATCAGGATCTTTTCGCAATTTTATTAAACGTTTCGAGAGGAGACAATAAATTGCTGCTATTGAAAATGATTAAACATTTCCGAAAATTCCCGGGAACTTTCTGAACAATTCGAAAATTGCACCCCCAAAAATGAGGATCGTTTGTCCAATGTGAAAGTTATTTAAGTTTTTTTTCCAAAACTCGTTTTTCCCCTGAAGACATGTATTATTTCATCACTGTTGAGGTGAACTCTGGTCTGTAAATGAAAACTATTCTTTTCTAAAATCTGCGTCTTCTTTTTTTTCGACGCTATTTGAAACGATTTGCTTTCTGTTTTTGTCCGATGCTGAGTTTTTCGGCGGTTTTTCAAGCAAAAACGCCGTGTTTTAACATTCTTCCAGTGATGGAGCGACTTAGTGTTTTATTTCTGATGCAAATGATTTCTAGCTTACTTTGTTGCGTTCTAGTGATGTCTAGTGGGTCTTTAAGGACGTTTCTCATTATAGTTTTGATAGTTTTGGCGGCCGTCCAGATGTTTTTTTTTGGCTCTAATGAGTTCGTTCTCACAAGTCTGGCATAAGAGCGTCTTGCTATGAACCGAGATTTCCGATCAGAATGACTGCTTAGTCATTCAATCTTAAATCGTCCAATTAGTTGCCTTTTCCTTCCATCAAGACGTCAATTATATTTATTATGAACAACTTCCGATAAATCAATCAATCAATCAAGCCTTGAAAATTAATGCCTTTTCGAGCGATTCATGAGAACGATAATTCATATCTTGAATAGGCTAATTATTCGAAATTTCATTATTGGCTCAAACCGCTTCAAAATTACTCTAAAAAGGTGTATAGGCAACCGTAATTAGGGTTTGATAATTATCCTTCAACCTGTCACTTTTCAAACCTTCATAACTTAAGATTATTATCTAGCTGTTCACAGAACAGATTATTATATCGAGCTGTATCACAGAAATAAGATTTATTGAAAATTAGAATCAGGATATTAAGGGCTTCAGTTCGATTCACGCCTATTGGCAGCAATGAAAATTGTGTTGTGTCTTTAAACTGCAGTGATTTTGTGCTTAGGGATCCGAATGAGCCTCCGGTGTCAGTGTGGAATCAGCTGTTGGGCTCTCTCTTCGCATTCATGGCTGTGTCCGCGGTCAGTGCCAACACCCTCGTCATCAAACTCAACCCCAACATCACTGTCTCCTGGTTCCTACTATGGCAAGGTTACATCTACTTCTACATACTAAACTCCTTCCTAACTAAGGAGTGAGATGCAATTAATAAGGCTGAAAAAAAAGTGACATTCTTACTTTTTTTAATAGTCTCATTTAACCAAAAATACTAAATTATAAATTAGCTGTCTTCTACATTAATTTTTGCAATAGCTTTATGCAATTATTGCGATAAAGTCACATGGCTGTTTTGCTGTTTGCCTCGCTCTCCCTGAGTCATCTTTGCATTATGGTATTTCTACTAATCCGGTTTCTTTTTACAGGAAATCATTATTTATCATATTGGAAAGCAAAGTTAAGTACCTTATCACCCTTCGCCCCTTCAGCCCTTACCGAAAAAAAAGAACGTCTAAAATTTATTTTGAAATTAATTTTTTTTTTATTGGAATCTTGTTTTATTTTTTAAATTATTTTTGGGCTGATGAATGGTCAGCACATTCTGTGTTACCTACTCTCCAATCGACTAACCTTGCGTTTAATATATAACTGTTTACTATTGTATTTCGATATAAGCAATTGATTTCAATTTAGGAATAGCCATGGTTTTCATCCAGTCTTCGCTCACAATTAAGACAAAATCAGACGCTGGTGCGCCCAATGTCATCAGACGCAATTGGATTGGCATCCTGATGAAACTTGGAGTCATGTTCCTCCTTCTCCCAGTCTTGTTTCGAATCATACCAGAGATGCCATTCGGAGACCTGTCAGTTATACTCACTTGTGGCCCATCACTGCTTGTGGCCATTTTCGCATTTATACTGTTTGATGAAAAACTGACGAGGATCCAGGTGTTCTTGGTTGTATTGAGTTCTTTCGGAGTTGTGTTCATTATCAGACCGGCAATCATCTTTGGAGCAACGAATTCGGATCAAGTTTATCCTCACAGGTGAGTTTTGGTGGTAAGGTAGGCAATTTTGAGTTCTTAGATCGGAGAGCAGTGGTGAAGTGGTTACGTCTCCGCCGCTCAATCGAAAGGTCGGATGTTCGAGGCCCACCTTGATCCGTGCTCGTTGCTTGCGGGTGAGGCAACATTACGCAGCCGAGAAAAATAACCAAAAAGAGTGCATGTAGAACTTAAGCAGGGTAACAACAGCGGTTCGCCGTGATGAGCTGTACAGCTCGTATGGTGGGCCTATCCCTCGTGGATAAATGGTCTTACTTTAAGCGAATGGTTTGGTAACACAGGCAAAACAGATAGTACATCATTAGATCTTCAGAGTTTTTGCTAGTGTAGCCAGTGAGTGGTGAGGGGGGGGGGGGGGTCTTTTGACATTGGAGAAGACCAAGCTAATTTTAGAAACTCTTCTACTGCAAGCTAAAAAGACATTTTCCAATACATTGACTTTTTTCTTGAAAAAATGAGTCGCCCAAAAACATTTCGTATATAAAAAGGCAGCATGGGGAAGATTAAAGGGGAACTCGACCCCTTCAGCATCCAAAGGGTCCCCCTTTGGTACTATTTTACGAAACATTTTCGGCTGAGCAACACTAAATTTTTCTGTAAGAGCCGTTGGCCCCCATGTATATTAATTTTAAGGGGTAGCGCGCACCGAAAACGCATTTTTAAAAAAAATCAAAACACGGTGCAAGAGTGCCAAAAAACAAAACGATGGTATTTGCAAGTTATTCAAAAGTATGGCCGTAAGTAACTTTTATAATCTTAATACATTCGTTTTCAAGAATGGGAAAATTTGTTTACAATTTACAAAATGTATCCATAAATAGCCCATCTTGAAAGGACACCAAATGTAGGGTGCTTATTTTGAATAATAGCTTGTTCATACTGTTTTTAGAGAGCTCGGAAACTAATTTTGTCTAAAAGTCGGTCTCTTTGGATAGTTCAGGGTTTGAACTCCTGTTTGGGAAGAAGTCGACCCCACATCCACCTATTTTTAACTGTTTGTTTTTTTTTGCTCATTTTAGTTTCATGAAAATTGAGCATCCTTGCATATTTGGGTTGAAACAACAGTTTCTGCGGAGTTGTACAAAACTAAGTATAAAACATAATTAAATTATGGGTAGTGCTGAAACATAAATCCCGATCCACCCTCCCAATTCGCAATTGATTCAAATTACGTTTGGCAAAGAAGTAGATATAAGCATTTGTACATTAATCGTTGAACAAAAATTTATTTTTTTACAGGCATGAACTTGCTTAATTTGACAGTTTTCTCAGTTCTCAGAATACTCCGATCTACCGACTTGGGAAAATGAAAATCTTTCAATCTTTTGTCAAGGTGTTTCTTCTATTATCATTTGGAAAAATGTCGTTTTTCAGAGTATTAGCAACCTTGTTTTGTGTGGGCCTCGCAGTTCTCATCACAACCCAGGTTCTTGCAGTGCGCAAAATGGGATTCGAAGTGAACGCATATCTCCTCAACACTTTAGTGGGAATCGCTCTCACTCTCAGTGGAACCGCATACCAAATATTCTACTCGGACGAAAAACTGTACAACGAGTATTTCTGTTCTCACAATATCTACTGCGCCCTTATTATTGCCATATCGTCTATTTTAGCATCTTTTATATCTCCATTAGAGACTCTTGCATTACAGAGGGTAAAAGCTGCAGTTTATACGTCTATTGGCACTTCAAAAGTAGTCTTAGACTATACTCTTCAAGTCATTTTGTTCCCCGATGAAGGAATCTTCTGGTCGACGGTGTTGGGCGCGATTGTGGTCACAATAACGGCTTTTGATCTCTCACTTAACTTAGACGTGGTCATTGTTCGATGGTTCAAAAGAAAGAAGTCGGAGATAATTGAGCAAAAAGTAAAGGATGGACTTAACGAGAACAATCATGTTACTTTGGAGACAATGAATGTACAAACGAACTGTTGAATAGTTGAATCGAATTCAACTGCGGAAGTTTCTTCTCATTACGAGGCATTATTTAGTCACAAATCCTTGTCGTCTATATCGTACTTATTATCATTTGTTTTGTTTCTAAAGAAAAATGAATTCTCTGGTAATCTGTTCCGATTTGAAAATTTTGTATTTCTGATTCCATTACAGCTCTTAATGATTAAAGAAAACTTCTGGTAATTTACAAGAGCTGCAAAGTTTCCTCATAACTTGAGTTAGGAGACTGCTATGTTTTAGAGAGTACTGATTATAAATCAGGCAGAATTCACAATGTAGCTAAAAAACGAAACATCCTTTCGTGATCAGTTCTTTCGTAAGCTAAACTTGGCACTTTACGTGGACGATTGCCGCTTGATAAAATTTTACGAAGTGCGCAGCAAGTTACTTTTTTGTCTAGGTTTCATCGTTCCGCCCACTCACTGATTGGAAAAAAAAACTATCACAATTCTTTGACAAAAATTATAACAAAAACTCTAATTATAACCTCTAATTTTGATTACCTAGAGAAAACTTGCAGGGGCCAAGTTTAGTATTATAGTAGGTTCCTTTCAATCGTGATTCTGATACTTTCAAAATTTTGGTCTGATTATTTTCTATTTTCAAACCAAATTGCAACCGAATTTTTCCTCACTCACAACCTGACTTACTTAACACGTTTTTCTTGAACTTGGCATAAAAGATGTCTCGGTGTCATAGAAAATTGGTCTGAAATTTTCCGTTTTTCAGATTAAAATGGACAAAACATTTGAGAGGATGACTAATTTAGGAATAATTTAGTGTTTCTAAGAGCATAGTCAAAACTATACAGGTCTTGGCAGGGGCTGATCTAGGATTTTCTCGAGGGGGTGGGGCAGATTTTCAAAAAATTTTCGAAAGCACTAAAAAGACTGTTTTGGCAACAAGTTCTTCGACTCAGGCAATTTTTTGAAAAAACAGGCCAAAAAAGGGCCTAATTTTTAGAAGATTGAGCAAAAAATCGCATGTTTCGGCGCGCGCTCCACTTCAAAATGAGTATTGTTTGGCGCCTTTAGAAAATTAGTAGGGTAAGTCAAAAATAGTACGAAGGGGGACCCTTTGGGTAGGCAGGGGGTCGAAACCCTGAGAGGAGGGGTAGTGCGTCCGCTCTCCCCCCCCCCCCCCCCCTAAATCCGCCCCTGGTCTTGGTGATTTTTTTCCAGGAAATAGTCCTAAATTTAGTTCATGCTAAAATTTGATTTTTTTTAGCGGTTCAACATTTAATTTTTCTCAAGTTTACTTCATTTTTTTCGTTGAAAGATAGGCAAATTTGACTATTAAAAAGCAAAAGTGTAAAGATCACAGAAAACGTGATCAAATTCTAGTTTCGAATATGAAATTTAATTTTCAGATATCCCAGTGGAACAAACGTTCTACCTATTGATCGAGTTTTCTCAAATTGAGTTGATTTTATTATAAAATGTCAATCACAACTTGTTTTTGAAAGTCGAGTTATAAGGCCAAATATATATTTTTTGAATTTGAGAAATAGAAGGTGTGTCAAAAAACATGTCGTTATTGTTTTTTCTGTTTCATCGCGTTCATGACTCTTTTTCAACTATCTTTTGGCTACTAATATTACTATTATGTTTACTAAAATTACTACTTAAAATGCACTTTTTTGTAGCCATGGGCTGGAAAAAGAATCAGAAAGTTGCCTATTTTTTTCCCAAAGTTTTTACGTTTTTTCCCATTTTCGAATTTCTCTTCGTACAATCAATGATGCCGGAACGTTGCACTACTAAGGCAGCATTAGAATTGCGTCAAAATAGGAAAAAATGCAATCAAAAAAATTTTTTATGAACTTTATTACCCTTGCGATAAGCAAGGATACTGCAAATGGGTACAGGACTTTTTTTCCCGTAAACAAGTTTGTTCACATAATGGTCATTTTTGTAGCTTCACATAATTATAATTTCTACCCTGCTCAAAATCTAGAAATTCAAAGGAAACTAGCATCATTTTAGAGTAATTACGTAAACGTACTGCTTCAGGTTGTAATCAGTTTTTCAAAAAATTTCTCAATTTTTCGTTTAAGAGTTCTTAATTTTCGTCTCAGTTTCTGTCATTTCATTTCCGTTTGTTTTTGAACGCATGTTTTTTTTATCTTTTAGCAACTATCTTTCCCACGAAGTCCAATATCCCATATAACACTCAAACAACCAATCATTGGCGACTTATACGAACAAATAGTAGAACAACCACACACAATAATTTTTCGCTTTCAGAATAATCATCTTTTCAGCCCACGATGAGCCGACAGATTGGATCCTTCAACCATTCTCTTTCCTATCCATCAAACCTCCCACGCCACTCCTCCCGCATTTTCCTCTCAGACCTTCCCTCTTCCCCCTTTCCCAGTTTTTCTAACTCACCACGCATAGACTCAGACGATTCAACCCAAACAGTTTTTAACACCATATCTAACTTTAATAAGTCTGATATAGAAACCCCCGATGAATTCCTCAACTCCGAACCCCGCCCTAGAAATTTTCCCAACCACCTTTTCAACCAATTGCTTCCCAACTTTCTGATGAAACGTCTCTCTCCCACTCTTCATACACTGACGCTACCCCTATCCTTTCCCCAATGTCAAGTAATCAACCCAATGCAGCACGCCCAATGACCGACAATCAACTAGAGCATGAACTAGGATATTTTATAACTCAACAACAACGCCTTCATGACACAAATAAAGCACTAACAAATCATCAATTGAATCACAGCCTCAATATCCCAATCCTCAACTCATACAATTCAGATCGCTCCAAAAAGAGCACACCGAGTTTTAAAACGAAAGCACCCTAACACTACACCTCAATTTCTTATTAGTTGTTCACGTTCATCCCGACTGTATTCATATCACCCGCAATACACTAACACCCCAGACTTCTTAATCGACGGCTTACTATTTTTCCCCCAATACACATACTATGAGACTAACAATATAAGCCAACTGAACTTATTGGTTAATAAAATTGTGCTAGTTCCCACAATATCTTGGACTTTCTAATACAAATATACTAATCAACCGAAACTCCCACTAAAAAAAACAACCCCAAAAATAACTTACTCTGCCATTCCTTCATTCACCAACTGACCACCACCGCAGCTTAACGAAACTCAGTTCACTACCATCGGCTCACACCAAACCCTAAAAAGAATAGTTGCACCACGCGCAAATAGATTTTCCATTAATCACTACGTTCATGCTGTCACCAGATACATGGAAGATACATCACACGGAGACGACCCGAAAACTAATCCTCAACTAACTGAAAATTTTTTCATTCGAGCAGAATATATATTCCATTCAGATAGCACTAATAAAAAGTTCGACAACATCATCGCCCGCGCATTAGCGAACACCAAAGCCCACGAAACATTTTTCAGTAAATTTTAACATTTTGGACTCAGATTTCACTTCCTTACCCCCAAGAAAAGAGACGTTCCTTGCTCGGACGAAATTATGTTAAAGACCAAACTAACCCACACCTATACATATTATAAGTTTATACAAAAACATTATTTATCAAACACTCCAGCCCGTAACCCACAACATCGATTTATGTTTATCAAATCCAAATATACATATACACCACTTTATTTTTTAAATTCAACCTATTTTATTAAATCTACTAACTTATACGGCATCCTCCGCAATTATGATCCCGTCAGGCTGATGTATATATTCTGCCCACTAACCAACACCTTTCCCATTGATGACACTCGCCCAATAATCATTTCCCCAACCAAGAATTTGTACAGCCAATTGAAATAACCCTACTCAAGTACATTCATAATACTAGAAATAATGACAAGCTTTATAATCTAATCCAAAACACAAATCAAGAACTTTCAACACTCAACGAAGAAGCAAGAACCATCAGAGCGCTTGAGCTTCCTTCGCCCCTGGTTTGCGTTAAAAACGTAATCCTCATGCTCTCCAAGCTTCTGATAACTTCTGATACGATGAAAACTAACTTCACACATGGATTTTTCCCTGAACTAGAACCCTCGTAAGCATGAATTTTATTAAAACTAACTTGTTTTTATAAATTTTAAATTTTGATCTAACAATGAAACTGAGTTATCCAAGTGCAATGAGTATTATAATCAAGTCAATAAATTATTAATTGTGTAATAAAATTCACAATTACGAAGTACTAAATTTATAAAAAGCAAATTAATTACAAGCAATTATTTTTTTTATGTGTGCTTCTTTTATAACTTGATATTTGTACTTTAATCGACCAAATTTCAAAACAGTTATCCACCAAACCCGCACAACTCGCCCACTTAGAATTGTTTAATAATTGAATTTTAAGATTCAACGATCACTGATAACAACTCTAACTTAATTTCACGCGTTTCAGACTTTCCTTTAGGCCTGTTGGAAGGAACTATAAGTAAGCTTATTCTAACCAACGGAGCTTACAATTACCACAAAACCAACCGCATGTATAAGATGGTCCCAAGGTACTCAAACCAGACTAAACCCAAATAGAAACAGAATAAATTATTCTTTTGAAACCCACTTTCAAGTTTTATTGAAACACCAAGATTTCAAAAGAAAAACCAAGAATCTGTTTTTGGATCTATAACCGGCCTAACGCGCCGCCCTACACCACACTTGTGACACACACTCAATTATCGACTGAGCCACGCTTCACATTTTTGGCTGAGCAACACTAAAAGTTTTCTGTAAGAGCCGTTGGCCCCAATGTATATTAATTTTAAGAGGTAGCGCGCACCGAAAACGCATTTTTTTTGGTCAAAACTTGGTGCAAGAGTGCCAAAAAACAAAACGATGGTATTTGCAAGTTATTCAAAAGTATGGCCGTAAGCAAGTTTTATCATCTTAATACATTCGTTTTCAAGAATGGGAAAATTTGTTTACAATTTACAAAATGTATCCAGAAATAGCCCATCTTCGAAGAACACAAAATTTAGGGTGCTTATTTTGAATAATAGCAAGTTCATAATGTTTTTAAAGATCTCGGAAACTAATTTTGTCAACCTGAAAAAACCCCTGTTACAAAAAAGTCTTTTTGGATAGTACAGGGTTTGAACTCCTGGTTGGGAAGAGGTCGACCCCACATCCGCCTATTTTTGACTGTTTGTTTTTTTGCTCATTTTAGTTGAATGAAAATTGAGCATCCTTGCATATTTTGGTAGAAACAACAGTTTCTGCGAAATTGTACAAAACTAAGTATAAAACATAATTAAATTATGGGTAGTGCTGAAACATAAATCCCGATCCACCCTCCCAATTCGCAATTGATTCAAATTACGTTTGGCAAAGAAGTAGATATTAGCATTTGTACATTAATCGTTGAAAAAAGATTTATTTTTTAAAGGCATGGAATTGCTTAATTTGACAGTTTTCTCAGTTGTCAGAATACTCCGATCTACTAACTTGGAAAAAAAAATCTTTTGAGATAGGAACCAGTTTTGAGGTTTATGTAAGTGCTATCAATTGTTCGAGATAGGAACCAGTTTGAGTTTATGTAAGTGCTATCAACTTGTTCTTTCTGTCTGGGGACCTGCTTTCGTGACCTTGCGATCTCTAATGTCCGATGGGATCTGAAATAAAAGAGTGCAGTAAGATTTCGATTTGATGCCTAACAGTTTGTCTACAATACAACTTATCAACAAACTTTTTGATCTTATACATTTACGACTTTAACATGGCGCAGCCAGCAGAAAAAAAAGTAGGGGGAAAAATCCACCAAATATAATAGCATTTTGGAATACACGAACACCGGAACCTCCAGTTTACTGGGAGGAGTGGATAATTAAATTTCACTGGGGGATGATAGCAGAATACGACATTGATCCCGATGATTTCTATTTTGCGAGTACTCTAAATGCGGCGGCTATCACGGCGTTGCCTGAGGAGGTCAATGGGAAAAACCGTCACGATTCGGAAAAGAAGTTAAAATCTAATCTATTTCTTTGTATCGGAGACAAGGCGCAACGGATATTCAAAGCACGAAAACCGGCGGTTAATATTAAAACGGTACGGTACCCACGGGTCCTTGACGAGATGCAAAATGTTTTTCAATATGAGCGGAATGTAACTCATGAACGGGGACTTTTCTACGGACGAAAACAACGTGAGAATGAAACGTTCGAAAACTTCCACGCGGAATTAAGCGCCCTAGCAGGTAGATGTGATTTTGCAAATGCGGCCGAAAATGTTCGTGATATTTTCATTATGAATATGTTGGAATCGGATTGCCAACGAGAATTATCACGATCAACAAAGTTACCTGAGGAAGTCTACCGGATCGCCTTATCATATGAACGTGGTGAGCGCGCATACAAATCATATACGGGAAAAACAGCTTCAACAGCTCCGGCAATTTCAATAAAACAGGGACCGTTAAATAACATAAGAAGGGGACAAGGATTTTCCGAGGTCGAGGACGCGGGGGACGTGGAGGATACACCCAAGGACCAAGTAGTGGGGAAGCGGCAATAACCGTAGGTGTTATAATTGCGACGCACCAAATTTTACCCTTGACCACATCGCAAGCTGTCCTGCAAAGGGAGCAACATGCAACTCGTACCGAAAACTGGGACATTTTGAACGAACATGTCGAGGAGTTAGGAGGGGTACTAACCAATGGAGAGGACGAGGACGAGTCGGCTTAGTTAGAGATGAAAATGAGCATCATCAGAGTACGCAGAATGTGAATGACTTGAATGAAGATCCAGTGTTGTGGGTGAACCAGCAGGGAAGCGGGGAAAATGAATCCATGACGTCAGGATCGGACGATTACATGGTAATGTCAATAAAAAGGAAGAAGAATGAGACTGAACTGAAGGTCCCTGGGGCCCGAGTCCAGGTTGAGGTGTCAGGAAAGAAATAAACTTAACTAGTAACATGATCCAATACAAAAAGTAATAGTGAGTTAATAAATTTTATATCTACGCTCTAAAATTTATTTGTGGTTGCCCGAATGAGATAGGGACCAGTTTTGAGTTTATGTAAGTGCTATCAATTGTTCGAGATAGGAACCAGTTTGAGTTTATGTAAGGGCTATCAACTTGTTCTTTTTGTCTGGGGACCTGCTGTCGTGACCTTGCGATCTCTAATGTCCGATTGGATCTGAAATAAAAGAGTGCAGTAAGATTTCGATTTGATGCCTAACAGTTTGTCTATAATACAACTTATCAACAACCTTTTTGATCTTATACAGTTACGACTCTAACACTTTCAATCTTTAGTCAAGGTGTTTCTTCTATTATCATTTGGAAAAATGTATTTTTTTTCAGGCTATTAGCAACCTTGACTTGTGTGGGCCTCGCTTGTCTCATCACAACCCAGGTTCTTGCAGTGCGCAAAATGGGATTCGAAGTGAACGCATATCTCCTCAACACTTTAGTGGGAATCGCTCTCACTCTCAGTGGAACCGCATACCAAATATTCTACTCGGACGAAAAACTGTACAACGAGTATTTCTGTTCTCACAATATCTACTGCGCCCTTATTATTGCCATATCGTCTATTTTAGCATCCTTTATATCTCCATTAGAGACTCTTGCATTACAGAGGATAAAAGCTGCAGTTTATACGTCTATTGGCAATTCAAAAGTAGTCTTAGACTATACTCTTCAAGTCATTTTGTTCCCCGATGAAGGAATCTTCTGGTCGACGGTGTTGGGCGCGATTGTGGTAACAATAACGGCTTTTGATCTCTCACTTAACTTAGACGTGGTCATTGTTCGATGGTTCAAAAGAAAGAAGTCGGAGATAATTGAGCAAAAAGTAAAGGAAGGACTTAACGAGAACAATCATGTTACTTTGGAGAACAATGTACAAACGAACTGTTGAATAGTTGAATCGAATTCAACTGAAGTTTCTTCTCATTACGAGGCATTATTTAGTCACAAATCCTTGTCGTCTATATCGTACTTATTATCATTTGTTTTGTTTCTAAAGAAAAATGAATTCTCTGGTAATCTGTTCCGATTTGAAAATGTTGTATTTCTGATTCCATTACAGCTTTTAATGATTAACAAACTTCAGGTAATTTACAAGAGCTGCAAAGTTTCCTCATAACTTGAGTTAGGAGACTGCTACGTTTTAGAGAGTACTGATTATAAAAAATATGCTCTTAAGTTGATTTGAACTGATTTAATCAGGCAGAATTCACAATGTAGCTAAAAAACAAAACATCCGTAAGTGATCAGTTCTTTCGGAAGCTAAACTTGGCACTTTACGTGGACGATTGCCGCGTGATAAAATTTTACAAATTGCGCAGCAAGTTACTTTTTTGTCTGGGTTTCCTCGTTCCGCCCACTCACTGATTGGAAAAAAAACTATCACAATTCTTTGACAAAATTTATAATAAAAATTCTAATTATAACCTCTAATTTTGATTACCTAGAGAAAACTTGCAGGGGCCAAGTTTAGTATTATAGTAGGTTCCTTTCAATCGTGATTCTGATACTCTCAAAATTTTGGTCTGATTATTTTCTATTTTCAAACCAAATTGCAACTGAATTTTTCCTCACTCACAACCTGACTTACTTAACACGTTTTTCTTGAACTTGGCATAAAAGATGTCTCGGTGTCATAGAAAATTGGTCTGAACTTTTCCGTTTTTCAGATTAAAATGGACAAAAAATATGAGAGGATGGCAATTTTTTGAAAAAACAGACCAAAAAAGGGCCTAATTTTTGGAAGATTGTGAGCAAAAAATTGCATGTTTCGGCTCGCGCTCCACCTCAAAATGAGTATTGTTTGGCGCCTTTAGAAAATTAATAGGGTAAGTCAAAAATAGTACGAAGGGGGACCCTTTGGGTAGGCAGGGGGTCGAAACCCTGAGAGGAGGGGTAGTGCGTCCGCTCCCCCCCCCCCCCCCCTAAATCCGCCCCTGGTCTTGGTGATTTTTTTCCAGGAAATAGTCCTGGAAAAGTTTAGTTCATGCTAAAATTTGATTTTTTTAGCGGTTCAACATTTAATTTTTCTTAAGTTTACTTCATTTTTTTTGTTGAAAGATAGGCAAATTTGACTATTAAAAAGCAAAAGTGTAAAGATCACAGAAAACGTGATCAAATTCTAGTTTCGAATATGAAATTTAATTTTCAGATATCCCAGTGGAACAAACGTTCTACCTATTGATCGATTTTTCTCAAATTGAGTTGATTTTAATATAAAATGTCAATCACAACTTGTTTTTGAAATTCGAGTTATAAGGCCAAATATATATTTTTTGAATTTGAGAAATAGAAGGTGTGTCAAAAAACATGTCGTTATTGTTTTTTCTGTTTCATTGCGTTCATGACTCTTTTTCAACTATCTTTTGGCTACTAATATTACTATTATGTTTACTAAAATTACTACTTAAAATGCACTTTTTTGTAGCCATGGGCTGGAAAAAGAATCAAAAAGTTGCCTATTTTTTTCCAAATGTTTTTACGTTTTTCCCCATTTTCGAATTTGTCTTCGTACAATCAATGATGCCGGAACGTTGCACTACTAAGACAGCATTAGAATTGCGTCAAAATAGGAAAACATGCAGTCAAAAAAATTTTATATGAATTTTATTACCCTTGCGATAAGCAAGGATACTGCAAATGGGTACGGGACTTTTTTCCCGTAAACAAGTTTGTTCACATAATGGTCATTTTTGTAGCAATTGTAATTATCATTTCTACCCTGCTCAAAATCTAGAAATTCAAAGAAAACTAGCATCATTTTAGAGTAATTACGTAAACGTACTGCTTCAGGCTGTAATCAGTTTTTCAAAAAGTTTCTCAATTTTTCGTTTAAGAGTTTTAATTTTCGTCTCAGTTTCTGTCATTTCATTTCCGTTTGTTTTTGAACGCATGTTTTTTTTATCTTTTAGCAACGATCTTTCCCACGAAGTCCAATATCCCATATAACACTCAAACATCCAATCATTGGCGACTTATACGAACAAATAGTAGAACAACCACACACAATAATTTTTCGCTTTCAGAATAATCATCTTTTCAGCCCACGATGAGCCGACAGATTAGATCCTTCAACCATTCTCTTTCCTATCCATCAAACCTCCCACGCCACTCCTCCCGCATTTCCCTCTCAGACCTTCCCTCTTCCCCCTTTCCCAGTTTTTCTAACTCACCACGCATAGACTCAGACGATTCAACCCAAACAGTTTTTAACACCATATCTAACTTTAATAAGTCTGATATAGAAACCCCCGATGAATTCCTCAACTCCGCACCCCGCCCTAGAAAAGTTCCCAACCACCTTTTCAACCAATTGCTTCCCAACTTCCCGATGAAACGTCTCTCTCCCACTCTTCATACACTGACGCTACCCCTATCCTTTCCCCAATGTCAAGTAATCAACCCAATGCAGCACGCCCAATGACCGACAATCAACTAGAGCATGAACTAGGATATTTTATAACTCAACAACAACGCCTTCATGATACAAATAACGCATAAACAAATCATCAATTAAATCACAGCCTCAATATCCCAATCCTCATCTCATACAATTCAGATCGCTCCAAAAAGAGCACACCGAGTTTTAAAACGAAAGCACCCTAACACTACACCTCAATTTCTTATTATTTGTCCACGTTCATCCCGACTGTATTCACATCACCCGCAATACACTAACACCCCAGACTTCTTAATCGACGGCTTACTATTTTTCCCGCAATACACATACTATGAGACTAACAATATAAGCCAACTGAACTTATTGGTTAATAAAATTGTGCTAGTTCCCACAATATCTTGGACTTTCTAATACAAATATACTAATCAACCGAAACTCCCACTAAAAAAACAACCCCAAAAATAACTTACTCTGCCATTCCTTCATTCACCAACTGACCACCACCGCAACTTAACGAAAATCAGTTCACTACCATCGGCTCACACCAAACCCTAAAAAGATTAGTTGCACCACGCGCAAATAGATTTTCCATTAATCACTACGTTCATGCTGTCACCAGATACATGGAAGATACATCACACGGAGACGACCCGAAAACTAATCCTCAACTAACTGAAAATTTTTTCATTCGAGCAAAATATATCTTCCATTCAGATAGCACTAATAAAAAGTTCGACAACATCATCGCCCGCGCATTAGCGAACACCAAGGCCCACGAACCATTTTTCAGTAAGTTTAAACATTTTGGACTCAGATTTCACTTCCTTACCCCAAGAAAAGAGACGTTCCTTGCTCGGACGAAATTATGTTAAAGACCAAACTAACCCACACCTATACATATTAAAAGTTTATACAAAAACACTATTTATCAAACACTCCAGCCCGTAACCCACAACATCGATTTATGTTTATCAAATCCAAATATACATATACACCACTTTATTTTTTAAATTCAACCTATTTTATTGAATCTACTAACTTATACGGCATCCTCCGCAATTATGATCCCGTCAGGTTGATGTATATATTCTGCCCACTAACCAACACCTTTCCCATTGATGACACTCGCCCAATAATCATTTCGCCAACCAAGAATTTGTACAGCCAATTGAAATAACCCTACTCAAGTACATTCATAATACTAGAATTAATGACAAGCTTTATAATCTAATCCAAAACACAAATCAAGAACTTTCAACACTCAACGAAGAAGCAAGAACCATCAGAGCGCTTGAGCTTCCTTCGCCCCTGGTTTGCGTTAAAAACGTAATCCTCATGCTCTCCAAGCTTCTGATAACTTCTGATACGATGAAAACTAACTTCACACATGGATTTTTCCCTGAACTAGAACCCTCGTAAGCATGAATTTTATTAAAACTACTAACAAATGAAACAAGACACTCACCATAATTACTCACATTTTTTACATTTCTTTCTTAGATTTCACCAGTCATTCATCTAAAACAAGAAAATACAAAAAAAACTACAAATTTGTTTTATAATTTTTAAATTTTGATCTAACAATGAAACTGAGTTATCCAAGTGCAATGAGTATTATAATCAAGTCGATAAATTATTAATTGTGTAATAAAATTCACAATTACGAAGTACTAAATTTATAAAAAGCAAGTTAATTACAAGCAATTAACTTTTTTATGTGTGCTTCTTTTATAACTTGATATTTGTACTTTAATCGACCAAATTTCAAAACATTTATCCACCAAACCCGCACAACTCGCCTACTTAGAATTGTTTAATAAATGAATTTTAAGATTCAACGATCACTGATAACAACTCTAACTTAATTTCACGCGTTTCAGACTTTCCTTTAGGCCGGTTGGAAGGAACTATAAGTAAGCTTATTCTAACCAACGGAGCTTACTAATACCACAAAACTAACCGCATGTATAAGATGGTCCCAAGGTACTCAAACCAGACTAAATCCAAATAGAAACAGAATAAATTATTCTTTTGAAACCCACTTTCAAGTTTTATTGAAACACTAAGATTTCAAAAGAAAAACCAACAATCTGTTTTTGGATCTATAACCGGCCTAACGCGCCGCCCAACACCACACTTATGACACACACTCAATTTTTGAAGAGAGTTGCTCTAGGGGGAGCGACTCTTTAAAATAACCGAACTAAATAAAAACAATTGTGCGAAAACAACTAATAGAACATCATAAAAAAAATTGATCTCACTAACAAGTTGTAGGTATAAAAATGCAATGTCAAAGATTTTTTAGAGCAAAAAGAAAGAGCAGCAAAGGAGATGAAACTCGATGACATTTCATTTCTGAAATGGCAAATCTATGGGTTTGTTGTCGTAGTCACAACCCTCGCAGGATTTGAAGTATGGACCCAACGGAGCATTGGAGCAAGTGCTGCATTCCTGACTTGCTCGTTGGGTAGCAAGGCTGTCGCAATCCCTTAGTTCACCCTCGTTTTGCGGGTAAAAGCGGTAAACTGAGCGACTCTTTCTTTATCGGTACTATCGTTCCGTCCTTTGTTTTTGTCCACAATTGGTCGCAGTGAAAACCCAAAGAACAAGCATAGTTGCTCAAGATTATCTAGGTTTTCAGCTCGAGAGCAACCAGTGCCATGATGGCGTCGTCAATCGATCCTAGTTTCAGATTGCTAGTCACCCATTCATCAATTTTAACTCTGTGTCCATCGGCTTTGTAATTGTCCTCTTTGTTTGATCGCATGGCTGGTCGAAATGGAAAGTTATGCGCAACCTCACTTCTGATAAGGTTGATTATGGCATCAGTATACGATATTTTTTCAACTAAACTCGGATACGGACCTTTTCCGTTGTGAATGCAACCTCTGAGATCATTATCATGTTATTTAAAACTAATGAGTTCTTTCTGATCTACACGCATTTTGTTCTCTTGAATAAACTTCAGAAGATTAGTTGCACCACGCGCAAATAGATTTTCCATTAATCACTACGTTCATGCTGTCACCAGATACATGGCAGATACATCACACGGAGACGACCCGAAAACTAATCCTCAATTAACTGAAAATTTTTTCATTCGAGCAGAATATATATTCCATTCAGATAGCACTAATAAAAAGTTCGACAACATCATCGCCCGCGCATTAGCGAACACCAAAGCCCACGAAACATTTTTCAGTAAATTTTAACATTTTGGACTCAGATTTCACTTCCTTACCCCCAAGAAAAGAGACGTTCCTTGCTCGGACGAAATTATGTTAAAGACCAAACTAACCCACACCTATACATATTAAAAGTTTATACAAAAACATTATTTATCAAACACTCCAGCCCGTAACCCACAACATCGATTTATGTTTATCAAATCCAAATATACATATACACCACTTTATTTTTTAAATTCAACCTATTTTATTAAATCTACTAACTTATACGGCATCCTCCGCAATTATGATCCCGTCAGGCTGATGTATATATTCTGCCCACTAACCAACACCTTTCCCATTGATGACACTCGCCCAATAATCATTTCCCCAACCAAGAATTTGTACAGCCAATTGAAATAACCCTACTCAAGTACATTCATAATACTAGAATTAATCACAAGCTTTATAATCTAATCCAAAACACAAATCAAGAACTTTCAACACAACGAAGAAGCAAGAACCATCAGAGCGCTTGAGCTTCCTTGGCCCCTGGTTTGCGTTAAAAACGTAATCCTCATGCTCTCCAAGCTTCTGATAACTTCTGATACGATGAAAACTAACTTCACACATGGATTTTTCCCTGAACTAGAACCCTCGTAAGCATGAATTTTATTAAAACTACTAACAAATGAAACAAGACACTCACCATAATTACACACATTTTTTACATTTCTTTCTTAGATTTCACCAGTCATTCATCTAAAACAAGAAAATACAAAAAAAACTACAAATTTGTTTTATAATTTTTAAATTTTGATCTAACAATGAAACTGAGTTATCTAAGTGCAATGTGTATTATAATCAAGTCGATAAATTATTAATTGTGTAATAAAATTCACAATTACGAAGTACTAAATTTATAAAAAGCAAATTAATTACAAGCAATTAACTTTTTTATGTGTGCTTCTTTTATAACTCAATATTTGTACTTTAATCGACCAAATTTCAAAACATTTATCCACCAAACCCGCACAACTCGCCCACTTAGAATTGTTTAATAAATGAATTTTAAAATTCAACGATCACTGATAACAACTCTAACTTAATTTCACGCGTTTCAGACTTTCCTTTAGGCCGGTTGGAAGGAACTATAAGTAAGCATATTCTAACCAACGGAGCTTACTAATACCACAAAACCAACCGCATGTATAAGATGGTCCCAAGGTACTCAAACCAGACTAAACCCAAATAGAAAAAGATTTAATTATTCTTTTGAAACCCACTTTCAAGTTTTATTGAAACACCAAGATTTCAAAAGAAAAACCAACAATCTGTTTTTGGATCTATAACCGGCCTAACGCGCCGCCCAACACCACACTTATGACACACACTCAATTTTTGAAGAGAGTTGCTCTAGGGGGAGCGACTCTTTAAAATAACCGAACTAAATAAAAACAATTTTGCGAAAACAACTAATAGAACATCATAAATAAAATTGATCTCACTAACAAGTTGTAGGTATAAAAATGCAATGTCAAAGATTTTTTAGAGCAAAAAGAAAGAGCAGCAAAGGAGATGAAACTCGATGACATTCCATTTCTGAAATGGCAAGTCTATGGGTTTGTTGCCGTAGTCACAACCCTCGCAGGATTTGAAGTATGGACCCAACGGAGCATTGGAGCAAGTGCTGCATTCTTGACTTGCTCGTTGGGTAGCAAGGCTGTCGCAATCCCTTAGTTCACCCTCGTTTAGCGGGTAAAAGCGGTAAACTGAGCGACTCTTTCTTTATCGGTACTATCGTTCCGTCCTTTGTTTTTGTCCACAATTGGTCGCAGTGAAAACCCAAAGAACAAGCATAGTTGCTCAAGATTATCTAGGTTTTCAGCTCGGGAGCAACCAGTGCCATGATGGCGTCGTCAATCGATCCTAGTTTCAGATTGCTAGTCACCCATTCATCAATTTTAACTCTGTGTCCATCGGCTTTGTAATTGTCCTCTTTGTTTGATCGCATGGCTGGTCGAAATGGAAAGTTATGCGCAACCTCACTTCTGATAAGGTTGATTATGGCATCAGTATACAATGTTTTTTCAACTAAACTCGGATACGGACCTTTTCCGCTGTGAAGGCAACCTCTGAGATCATTTTCATGTTATTTAAAACTAATGAGTTCTTTCTGATCTACACGCATTTTGTTCTCTTGAATAAACTTCAGAAGGTGGTGGAAATTATGCTTAAAGTTTTCGTAACTACTTGGTGATTCATTTTCCATAAAATTTCTTAGATATTTACGAACTAAGCTGGCTTTGTTTCAAATTTTGTCATTTAATTTCCAGTAAGTAGGGTCGCGCTGATACAAGTTTGATAGCTTAACAAAAACGTGTAAAAAAATGATCAGAGATTGATATTTGAGTGCTTTGCTTTGAGTCATACTCTGTTTCGAAATTCATAAAACATAATCTAAGCGAGCAAAATCTTTATGTTGTTTTCATAATTTGTATAATCACAGAAATCATTCTTGAGTACGAAATCAGCAAAGCCAACATAAATAAGAATCTGTTCTTTGAGTTGGGTAAATTGTTTGATACGTGCATCATTGAACTTAAGTATTAAAAAATTGTTAATATTGTCAAAATTGAGTGCTCAAAATCACCCGTCATGATAATTTTTGATTGATTGGGTAAAAATTTGATGCTTAATTTCAGGGAATTCAAAGTATCTCGGAAGGAACTTAAGCTCGCATAAATGTTGATAACAGACCAATCAATTTTGACAAATTTTAACAATTGAAAACCTGTACTTGAAGCAATTCTTTTTGCAGGACCCAAATTTGACGACCTTAACGTTAAAAAACCACCAGAATTTTTTGAGCTCGTTATGAAATGAAATGAAACATTTTATTTATCCAGTAAACTCAGATGTACATTTGTAAGTTTTGATATTTTTGCATCCTGAAGGCACAAAATGAAACTGGACGATTCTTTTAATTCTTGACATTTTTTGATAAGTGAGTGTGATTTAGCTGGATTTTTTATGCTAAAAATTTTAACGTAAAAAATATCTGGTTTTTTGCACATAGACAACTTGCTTAATTTTCCCTCCAAGTCTTCTCCGGAAGTTTAGATTTCATTTTAGGCCCTTTCTTCCGTGTTAAAACTTTCAAGAGGTTGGTGAAATTGCACGATCTCTTTTTGAAGCATTCTTCCGTCAGAAGAACATTTCAGTTTGCTATTACCGATATTTAAAATATCATTTTTCCTTGGCAGAGTAAGAATGGAAATCTACGACCTGATTAATGAGACCCTCATCCTTTTGTTTTTCTTTGCTTGGAGTTGATGCACTGTTTGTTTTAGTTTCATTAACCAAAACTACCCGGGTTGACCAAAAATGCTTATCATACAATTTTCATAAATGGGATTCTTTTCACACAATTTCATACAACTCCATACGTATAGAAAATTGTATGAAAATTCTATGATAAGCATTTTCCCATAAATGGAAAATGTATGATAGGTATTTTCTCCATAAACCAAAAAAGTTGTTTTTCGTTCGTAAATTTATTTTCTGACAAATTTTCGGTTGTGTTTGCAACCGAACACAAGTGACAAAGACCTTGGTTACTCAAAACACCAAAGGTCGAACCGTCCTGCATTTGCAATGCATAAAAAAGGACCTGAAGTTAGCTGTCTTTCACAATTCATATAACAAAAGTACCAAATTTTTATTTTTTGGCAAAATTTTTAATGATGATTGTTTTAAATTTTTGAATTTTCAAATTATCAGACATTGATCAAGGCATACATTAACACCCCATACAAAAGAAATAGGAATTTTCAGCGTTTTTGAAGAAAAAAAATTCAAGTGAAAAGAAAACAAAAGCCGATTTTATCGTATCCAGGACTACGTTATGCACACAAGATATTAAATTTTGCATGCAAATTTTTTTTTTTTGAAAAATGTTTGTTTGCGTACGAAATTCGATTTGCGGTAAAAAAAAAACAAAAAAATTTTTAGGCCAAATTTTCAAAATTGCTTGAAAAAAATTTTTTTGTCGCCATCAAAAAAATACCAGTCATACAATTTCCATTTATGGGAGTTGTATGATAAGCATTTTTTCAAAAAACAAAAATCTCAGTTTTTTATCAACAGGTTGTTTTATTAGAATCAAACAGCCACAGAAATAAGTTTATACCAGTTTTCAACCATTTTTAGAAGATGTATGAAAATTGTATGACAAGCATTTTTCCACACACTTGATGCATGGAATTGTATGATAAGCATTTTCGGTGTATGGAGGTCAACCCGGGTATAGATGCAAGTGATTCGACATTTTTTCCTTCAACATTTTCGCTGCCATTAAAAAATTTATCGCTTGTGAGTTTCGTTATCTTTGTAACATTCGCCCGGAAGATACATATCGACGGAAAATAAAACTATGTCTTAAGACGACTGGCTAACGTCTAAACAGAGCTTTATATGCTTTTCACCGTCTCTACCAAGCCAGTACTTTTCGGTGGTCTTTTCTAACATCGGGTCGACAAAACGTTACTGCTTTCGGCTTCCGTCAAAACACTCAAATTAACTTAATTACATGCAGAAATAGTGAGCTCATGGCTAGGTCTCAGTATCCCCAGACCACGAGGTCACTCCTAAAAACAGGGCTACTACTATTTATTATATTACTATTGTTTTTGCTCAGTAGATAAAAATCATCATCTCCATCGAAGATGGATCAACCCCTTCCCCCAACTCCTAGCTTCTCATCCTTATCAAAATGAATCTAGTTGTTAATTAAATTCAATTCAGGACATGACAGGAAGCTAAAAGTTTATGTAAAAAGATAAAAGTTTCAGTCCCGAAACCCTTCCGGATTCTTGAATCCACTGAATCAAGCACGTTAAACTTGACTTCTCCGTAATCCGGAAGGCTGTCTTCCACCCTTCACCGTTGTTCGCAACGGCCTTGCAACTATTGTAGCGACACAATAGTTGCAACTCGGAACGTTCACTGTCAGCTCCGTGATTTGTTGTCGTTTCTTGATCACTATTTCCGTTCTTCTCGCAATCACTACTAATGTTGTTCTGTTTTTCTTTGACTTCTTTGCCAAAATGGCCGTTTCTGACGTTTCTCAGAAACGTTACGTCATCACTTCGAAAATTTAAAATTTTAAAATACGGGAATATCCTGACCTTCACCGTTCTGCTAATCATCCGAATAACGTCGTTAATCCTTCAAAATCATTAACTCGGAAGGTTCACTGCTAAAAATTCGAAATCTGCAGAGATTGCATTTTGTCCATTCTGGTCGAATGTCACATACTCCCCGGACAGTCCGGTCAATGTCCTCATTGAATCACGCAATGTTCGTAAAATAGATACAGTGTCATCGAACAGAAATTACAAAATGCACGAAATTACTTTTATCCACGTCACATCGACTCACTGCAGAATATAATTGGCATCATACCACATCACTATAGCCTTCAAACTCTTTCCTTAATCTGCACATTGAGGATATGACCTAAGATAAAACATATTTTCTGACTTCCAATGTCAATGTCCCGATTAAAACTTTTTCTCTTAGATTTAAAAGGTGTTGGTTTGCAGGACAGTCCTGCCAACCAACAAGCTAAAATTATCCTACTATACTTTTTCCCTTCGGAAATCTTGCTTGTTATTGTCCTGAATATTAAAATTAGGAAACTCCGTGGTTAGAAAGAACAATGAAACAACCTCCTTCTTCGAGAGATTATTCAAGCCTTCCATGTCACCACAAAGTGATCAGTTCTCCTATCTGATTAAAAACAGTCCTGTAGGCTGGAATATTTAAATACACTCCTTTACTTAAGCCTTTCTAAATAAATAGTAAGTGAGTGTCTCTAAAGCCACCCAACTAAAATCAAAATGCAAATTTATAAATGCAACAATTTCCAAACTCAACTAAATGTTTCAGTTTTCAATTACAACTTGGTTGCTTGGTTTCTCACTTGAGTTTTTTCACACAAATAAAACAATTCTGAGTTTTAACTTTTTCTTCATCACTCCTTTGCTTTCGTCTTTTTTCGTCGTTTAGAAGTTCTAAAACTTGTAAATTCTTCTAATTTCGTCTCTTTTTGCATCTTGTTTTTCGATCATTCGTCAATGTTCCATTTCTTCCTCCTGTGATACTGACTCTGCACTCTCAGTTTCCGTATCTTGCAACACGTCGTTAGCTATCCTGACGCTGCTGGAAGCCGTCCTCCAACACTTCTGCTCTTCTACCCTCTGTTTGCAACAAGGTAGGGGATCCACGTTAGATTCTCTGTTCCTGCAGAAGCTGTTGTGGAGACACAACGTCACGTTTCTCTCCAAATCTTCCTTTAACATCTCTGCCTTCTCCTTTCCACTACGTTCACTCGTCCTGGAAATTCTTTTCACAGTGGTGGTCACTGCATTCCGATGAGTCACGAGAGCACGCTTGAAAGCTCCTGCTCCAATGTCCAGCTGATATTCACTGTACACCCTGCCATGCTTCGACATATGCTTTTTCGCATATTCGTACAACCATGCAGTCATGTTAGCTCTGAACCATGGCATCAATCGTTTTCTTGCCCATATTTTCTTCACTTCCATCGGAATGTTTAGAATTTTGCACATTGTCTCAAAAATATCTAAATCTTTTAGACAATCTAATTTCCGCAACTGTTCTCTCTTCGGTGCCTCCTGTCTATTATTTTCTCTCACATGAGCCTCCAGCCATTGTATCGCCATCATAACTCCCACTATCACTATTGTTATGGGCTGTGATGAATCTGGTAAACCCATGGAGAGCAGCTCTCCAGAGTCCCAGATCAACATCAGATTACTACGCTTGGGATACCACCAGGTCTGCAGCAAGCAGTGGCAAGGAAACTCGTCATGTGTCAACATGATGCTCCTCCAATTACGTTTTCCCGAAGCTTCCAGTAATGGTTCCACTTCCATCATCACTCGGTGGACTTCATCATTCTCATCTACTGCATTGTAATCTGTGACAGTTGATCCTCTCTGTTTCTGTCTCTCAAAGTCACTGAAGTTCCCGCTCACATATCCCATGAACTTCTTTCCTAGTATTGACTCCAATTCTTCCTTGGTTCTCTCTGGAACTGCTGAGAACATCTTACATAGCAACTCTTAAGACTTCTCGGACATTCTCGCCAGTCTCACACACTTCGGCACTGAGAAGGCTTGATCCACGATCGTTCTTGTACTCTTTACGTCCACAGCCACGAAATGTACAGGGTATCTGCTCTTGCACATTGGAGCCAATGTCGAACCCACCAAATATCGTGCTCCTGATGGTCTACAATAAGTCTCAATGTGTCTGATGTTCATTTCAGTCTCGATTGCTTCCCTCCATTTTCCTATGTATTTCTGCTCAGTCTGCAGAACTCCTGGGAATACTTCTACACTGATGGCTGTGACCATCTCATGTTTCTGTTCCAGATTCAATAGTGACTCTAAAGAACCAAACATGCTGTAGAATCCTAGTGCAGTCACTAGATTCACCTCGGTTCCTCCATGGCAATCTGCTATCAGTTCCGTTTCTGTTCTTGCTTTCATCACTACGTTTCCAAACAATACCGTCAATTGCTTGTGTTGTTTCTCCAGGGTCTTCACACAGTCCAGACTTCCACAAACGTGACCCTCCAGTCCAAAGACTTCCGCCAGACAGCTACCAGGTTTGACCCAGTCTTCTGGTCCCCAGCCAGGCAACTCCACTTTATCTTCTCCGTTGCTCCTAGAGGCCATTATCATCACATTATATATGATGTTGAGGTCACGCAGGTTACAGTCTGCATTCAGTTCCCTCTGCACGTCTTGTGTCGCTCGCAATATTGAGTCAGCGTTGGGACTAGGACACCATGATGGCCTCATCAATTCTCACACTGCCATCAAGCTCGTTCTCAGTAATTCATCTGAGAATCCCAACCCAAACTCCACTCTTTTATCAAATTTTGGTACTGAAGGCGCAGTCACCTCTTCTTCCAAGACCAGTCCCAATTTGGCCTGTGGATTTTTAATGCTTTTAATCGTTACAATTCTGGACGTCCAGAATCTTAGCAACACCGCCTGCTCATAATCGAAGAAGCAATCGCGTATGTCTTCACTCAGGAAAGGGTTGTACGCTATCCCTATGATCCCGGATACGTAGCTATACGATTTCTTCTTGATCGGTCCACAGTATTCACTGGATTTCGGCAATGCGCACGCCCATAGATTCTTTAGCTAGTCTCAGCTCCTTGTTTGAGAATCTCCTGATTTCGTCTATCTTTCTCATGGGTTCTAATTCTTCGGGTTCTTTCATATTCACCCTCATCGGTTTACTTTGCTGTATATCCAGCAGTGCTAGCAAGAATAAGGCTTTCGCTCGCTCATCGCCTTCCCTCAACATCTTAACACAAGTGTTCAATGCAGGTACTGAAATCTGCTCCATCAGAAATCGAATGAAACAGAGAGCGTCTCTCCGCTTCGCACACGCTACTGCTGATCCCTCTTGTACTATCAGATCCCTCAGGTTCGTCATAAGGAAAACTTTCTCCTCTTTTGACCTCTTCCTTTCTTCTGAATCATATTCTTCGCGAGTCAGTCCCATCATGCACCAGGCGAACCTCAGTTGTAACTCTGCTCTCACGTAAGGTACTGCCACGAGAGCATGTATTCTTGGCGTGGTCCTCATTTCTTCTTCGAAATACCTTAATACCACTGCTTTCCATGGAAGGCTCACCAACTGCTCCATCGTTTCTGCCTGTATGTCAGACGACGCTAAAGTCCCGTACGCCTTCTGCTTGAGGGTGGTGCCTTGCAACATCGTTTCCAGATAACCCTCCATGGCTTTTTCGTCTTCCAGGGCCATCACATACCCTCTAGCCGAGTTTCGGTATTCTAACATCTCCATGTATCCACCGGTGGGTTCATCTATCGACACAGTCTCCGACACTGTTAGTCGGTTATATTCCACTGGTATTAGTTGTCCTGCGACACTTCCCTTTCCGTGATTCATGGGAGACGGCCTAAAGTCTTTCATTGTGCTCTCTCCACATTGGCTGAGTATTTCCATTTCTAAGGTTGCTCCAGTCAGAGTGCGGTCACTCCTTTTGGATTTATAACCCGTTGACTTTCTCCCCGCCATGAGAATGGGTGGCACCATCGCTATATCAGTTAACATTTTATCTGTGCCAGGCAGTTGATAATCACCTTGCCCCAAATCCATGACCTCCTCGACTCGTTTCCTTTTCGCTGAATTAACAGCTTTCATCGATATCTCTGAATCCACCTTCGTCTTTCCAACTCTCCTCGGCATCACTCTGCTGCTCAACTTCATTTTCATCGCATTGATTTTATCAATCACCAATTTTGATCGCATCGTCCCTCTCCTGGTTCTTGACAGATACACCACCTCTCCTTTATCGTCCTGCGGTGTCATCTTGATGGGAGAATTCGCTTCACTTTCATCAGTGGCCGAGTCGATCAACAACTCACTCAGTTTCCCTTCACAATCATCAAGCTTGTCAAGGACTTCCCTCATCAAGGGTTGGTTGAGACCCGTTTTCAGAATGGACTGGGTCCCATAGCTCTGAACCACGTTCCAGACTTCTTCCATAAACGCCACTCTGTCCAATTTGCATCCCGTCCTACTCTCGTGGTCTCGGTGATGTACTTCCCATTCTTCTTCGGGCAGCGTTCCCAAGAAAGGTACTCTGGCTGAGGCCTCTATGCTTCTCCTCCTAGGTGATTCCATGAGGATTCTCTCGTCGTTATTTCTTGAATTGCCAGGAGAGCTGCTCTTCGGCAAATTCCGTTTCATTTCCATAAAGGCTGACGGAGGCTCCAGTGTCGAGATGCCTTCATCCGCTGGCTCAGTCGTTTCCAACGTATCTGCATTGTTCTCAAGATCACTGAAGATATTGAAATCCAGGCTGGATGTTCCTCCTGTCGATGCCCTGTCGTCTTCCCCACCAGCTTGATCTTGTTGCATGGGTTCTTCGGTTTGACGGCTTCCTCCCTGTCCGTCATCTCCTTCTGACTTATCCTTTTTCGAGCTCGAGGGTCCTTGTTCATCATTGTCGGCTTCTCCCGGGAATCTCGGTATGAGCAATGTACCGGCCGATCTATCTTCTTCTTCTCCATGGACCACTTTGATTTCCTCGCAGCCGAAGGGTGCTAGGAAGGTTCTCGTTTGCAGTATTCCTCCCACTTTCATCTCCTGTTTTACACTAGTCAGGATTAAAGAGGCTTCAGGCAGTTCGGTCCTGCCTCTCATTCTCATCGGAGCTAAGCCTAATCCCGTCCATTCCTCGTCGAATTTCCCAGGCTTGGGAATCGCGGCGTTGCTTATTCGCCTTCTCGTCGCTTGATCCGTGTATGCAAATCGTGTGTATTATAACACGGCGGCATTTCTCCCTACAAAGTATGGATCCATCGTTCCCACGAAATTCCCTATTCTCCTTTCATTGGTTTCGAATGCTCTCAATCTAGGAGTTTGTACCACGGAGACTGCTCCGAGCAACATCCTTCTTATCAGAGGGAATTCAGGGATTGCCTCCGGCAGCTTCTTGTAATCACCCAAGTCCTTCGTTTCTTCTCTCACTTTATGATATGCTGCAGTGAGACGAGGCACTCTGGTTATTTCACCATTTGTTTTATCATAGGGTCTCAGGTTCCAAAGCTTCGGAAACACTTCAATGTGTCCTCTTTCTACTTCTCCCATGCGATCACGGAAGTGATCGTCAAAATTGATGACTGTCATCTCTGGCTCCGATATTTTCGTAAACAATAGATCTTCACTCATGAGCTCCCGCAATGCGTGCTGCTCACAGCAGTTCAGTGTACTACCGTCCCCTGCTGATATGAGGTTCAGGTGCAGCACCGACCTCCTATATGCTTCCACTTTAACGTCAGGGAACGCAAACGTGACTGCTGGTCCATAGATCACTGTCACGAACTCCGTGACTCCTCTGATCAGCGCCAAGGGATCGGTTCTCATAGCCAAGCTCAGATCGGTTAACAGGGGCATGCCTCCAACATGTCGTCTAACATCTTCCTCTCTTTCAATCGTCTCGTCTTCTCCCGTTCCAAAGCGATTTTGTTGTAAGAGATACTGGATAAGAGTGTGTCTCAGGTCTCTTATCTTGCTCCACGAGTCCGTGGATTTCTTCATATCCAAGTTCCTCACTCTCTCTCTCATCTGCTCTGGACAACGTGCCAGTTTCATCAGTCCTCCCAAGTTTCCGTGGGTAATTGCAATCAATGTCAGAAGTCCGTCTAGCCGCAGGTTCTGGATTCCATCGGTGAGCAGTATCGCCGGTCCTTTCACGAAACTCTCTGCTCCAAATGTCACGAACAAGGCTATTAGTTCCACTACCGATACTTCCACTACTGCTTGGAGGAATTCTTTTATCAAGTAATGCGAGACTTTCGGGTAAACTTTTGCCAAGAAGGACGCGGTCCATCCGGCTCCCAACCCTTCCAGCATGCTGTCTGTCCGTTCAAAGCCCTCCTGTCCCTTCACTTCCTGGGTCCAGAAAGTTTCCAGAGTAATCTGACATATTCTGTTCACGAATTCAGCGGTCTTTTCCCCAGCATTTTCCGCCAGGTTCACCTCCTTCAACTAAGAGGCATGTATCTTTGTGATCATCATGGGGCCTTGCTCAAAAGCATCTGCACCCAATGCCGCTACTCTAGGGTTCAGGTGTAGCCACTGGTTGGCTTCCGGCTTAGTTCTCAGCCGGATGGTCGTCGTCTATTCCCGGTTTCAGTTTGAGCTGTCGACTGAAATTGGACGGTTCCAACCCCAGCACCTCGTCCAACACTAACATGTTTAGCGCATGGTCCCTGAATCCTCTCATCGCGTTTGAGATATCTGACCACACTGCAGGTAGTTCAGCCTTGAGTGGCCTCAGGTTCTCCATTTCTATCATGCGATTCGGGGCTGATATGATCACATCATATTTTCCTTCCGAAAGTAAGGCCACAATCGCATACACAAATTTCAGTCCATCCGGGAGATGTGCATATCCCGGCGACCACGCGAATACTACTCTCAGTGTCACTTTGGTGAATGACCCCTCCTTCGTCGCATCCACCACTTCACCCATCGACTCAAGGATATCTTTTATCGCGGGCCATACCGCGTTCTCTGCCGTTGTAGGATCTCTGAGTCTGCTCAGAAAACCTCTACTGTGTAGATGGTCATTGATGCCAGCTTTGTACCCCTATAGCCAGAGATATCGATTGCAGTAGGTCCAGGTCGACCGCTGCCAACATTATGACGTCCGGCCAAAACAGAGACTTGGAGGTGTGCACGAACTCTGAATTCGCTACTACCATTATCTTGGCCTTCCTCATTTCTGCTTTGTCATAGGCGGCGAAGATGGTCTCATCTTTCTTTATCGCCTTCAATCCGCCATATCTTTGGGCATCACCATCTTGATTCACTAGTTTTGGGTATATTCTCTCCTTCACTTGACCAGGGGGTGTCGTCAGCTGCCTGAATATCTTCACGTGTTGTCCAATCGGCGCTCTCGTCGTCAGGAATCTTCCTGGTCTCTCTTCACGATTCCCCTCATCATGATTCAACCTCACATTTTGCAATGGTCTCGCGTTCACTAGTCCCATTGTGTTGTTAGAGGGCAGTCCCTCTAGGTCAGCAAATCTCAAGGCCGTCGTGGAGCTGAAATTTATGCTAGCGGCTATCAACCAGTCTACGCCGGTTATCGAGTACAATCTGCTGACGGATAGCGTCGCTCCATTCAGCATCCTCCTTGCATCTTCGATGAAGCTTACCCTCTGGAGATCCAGCCTCATTAGCTCGTCTTTGTATCCATGCCAGGGAGACGGTATGGGTCTTGACCACATCAACGAGCCTCTGCCCGGACGTCTCTCCTCTCGACTGGTTCTTGTCGTCTCCGATCGAGTGTCCGATCTAGTGTCCGATCTAGACGTGCCGGCTGTCTCTTCGATTGGGTTGACAGGTCCTATTCTTCTCCTAGGATGGATGGTCCTCCTCATCGGCGCTTCTCCCAATCGATCCTGTACGTCTGTCCTTTGACCTGGTTCGCTGGAGCTTTGTTGCCTGTAGTTCGTGACGGCCGGGACCGTGCCCAAGCGTGTTTCCAAGCTAGGAGGCAAAGGTGGTAATCACCGCGTCACTCACTGTTCCTTCTTCCTTCAGCACTCCTGTGTCAAAGAGTTCTGCTTCCAGCTCGTCCAACCGCTCTTGGAAGACTCGATTCAACCAAGCTTGTCCTTCGATACTGTCGAAGTGGATGCCGTCCGTGGTCAGTCTGGCCTGATCCATAGCTCTCAACTCATGTTCAATGTCCATGAGGATCATTCTTCCGGCGTTCCGACTTGCGAGGTTCCTCAAGATGTTATTCCACCTGACGACTCCCTCGTTGTGCCTTCTTCCTGATGCTGTCAGGCTTCTCGTTTTCATTGGCACAGTGCAATGGTCAGTACCGCGCAATTGAATTTCTGCCAGAGGGTAGTAAACAAACACACCATCATTGACTCCCATAGTGCCTCCTGCTCATTTGAACCTCTGGAGATGTCATTCGTCCCGACTAAGATCATCACATTGGGGATCCTCCCTGGATTCATCAGTTCCACCATTCGATATAACTGGGCTATCGTCGCGCCTCCAAAGGCCATCACCGTGCTGACCCACGAGGTCCTCAAATTCGACAGCACTCTGACCAAGCTGTCTCCCAGTATCAGATGAGATGTCCCGAGTGGTGGTTGCTGCAGGTTTACAGCCGGGCTCCAAGTCGCTCGATTGAAGCAGGCCCTCGGATCTGTCTCCGGAACTCCCGTGAAATTATATTTCAATTGATTATTCTTTTGCACGTCTATTATGCGAGACACTTTCTTCGCTTGCATCTTCTGTATTCTTCTCTCTGGGG
This sequence comes from Symsagittifera roscoffensis, assembly GCF_963678635.1. Taxonomy (NCBI): domain Eukaryota; kingdom Metazoa; phylum Xenacoelomorpha; order Acoela; family Convolutidae; genus Symsagittifera; species Symsagittifera roscoffensis. Next base: position 60,859,851 of record NC_087064.1, read on the forward strand.
CCCTCGAGCTCCCCATGAGTGGTGTCACGTCACTTATCCCCTGTTTGATCACGGTCTGGGAGAGTCGTACTCTGCCCGTGTCGTCAACCGTTCCATAGGGTGCAGTCACCCCGGAACCTGGCGCATTCTTGTTAGCGGCCAGTCGTCCAGCTGTCTCTATCAGCTTCCTCACTGTCTGTTCCACGACGGGGTCACCCAAGGTGTCACTAGGATCCGGGATTGTTACTCGATTTGTCTCTGCTGGGAGCCGTGTCTCCGTTGTTTGACTCATTTCTCGAGGCGTCAAGAGCTCCATCGGGGACTGCCCACGAGGAATATCCCTTGCAGGTATCACTTTCTCCACAGCCGTTGTCAACGCCATCTGTTCCGATTGCTCTTTGTAGTCCTGCCTCAAGCGCTCAATCTCTTGACCCTGCTTTTTGTTGCAGTCTTCAAACAACTTTCTCCACATGTCTCGATCTTCCTCCATCTGGAGCATACTTTTGGTCATCTCGTCCAGCTCCTTCTTCGTACTTTTCAGTTCATCGTTCATCTCATCCAGATCTTGCATGGTTTGGTTCGTCTGAACCTTCTGTCCTACTTTCGCCCTTTTTGGTGGCACAGCTGCTCTCAGTGGTGAACCAGACGAGGTCGCCTCGCTGTTCATCTCCCGATGCATTCTCGTCAGCCCAGGTTTGGGCTTAGAGGGCATAGGCATCTCACCTGGTTGGTAGGTCCTAGAACTTCCCAATCCAGGCTCATTCGCCAAGTCACTCCCTGAGAGAGCCCCGTTTCTCCACCTCATCACTCTCATGTTCGGGCGGTCTAGTACTCCCCTTTCTCCATATGCTGCCATCAACAGGACTTCCGTGGGGCGGTCCCCACGGTTGTCGTGCCCCAAGATGTTGATCAGGGCGGTCAGCAACATGACTACCTCTGGGTCCTCCAGAGCGAAGTCCCGATCGATCAGCCGACGATAGATTGCATCTACCATCGGTCCTACACATGCCTCTGCCAGGTCCATCAATTCATCTAAGTTGAAATTGTCCATACTGTTCTTCAGATTTTGATTTGATTCGATTCGATTCCAAGGTTTTGACTCAAGTGAGTAATTAAATGATCAATCAGGATCTAGAAAAGAAGTAACAAATATCACACTTGTCAGTTTCACCTTAACATATATCGTTAAAATTTGCTTAAAAACAGTTCAGATAAAAAGATATTTTATCCTAAAATTTATTAAATTCAATCGGTCTCTAAAATTTTGGAATTCGACCTAAGATTGGACAGTCTAAACTTTGGATCTATTCCTAAGATCGTCATTCAGTTGTTCATGGTCACTAACCCCTACTTACCCATGATCTTAATAACCTAACACATAACATAACATAACATAACACATATTACATACAACTTAGTCTTTGGCCTAATACCCTCTCGCACGTCACTCAGCCTATACTTAAGTAAAATTTCTTATGTAGGTATACTTGTATAGTCGTATCAGAGAATATCACGTGCACAAGCGCGTACAATTCCCGAGGATGCAGTCTTCCTCTGTTTGGATCGTACACTGGAAGCGAGAGCTCCTTCACGTCCATTTCCACAAGGAAGTCCCTCAGCCTCGTCAAGGGTAAGACTAGGTTCTCTGGGTCCACGTGCTGCTTCTCCGTCGCCCCTCGTTACAAAGAAGCATAAGTATTTTCCCGGTATCTGCGACGCCGCCGGAAGTAAGGCTGCTACGCCCCCTATCCCTGGTCTTTGCTTCCAAAGGAATTCCACGTTTCTCTATTCTCTCTTAAAATCTGCCGCTAACGCTGTCCTAAAACTCATGTCTGCTGTGATTGCTATCGCATATGTTCTATTTGTGAGTATGAAATCACTGTTTGTTAGTATTATGTTACTAGAATATTCATTTGGTAAGTTAAAATATGACTCAACTACCCTGCCTATGTCAGGTTTCTTAGGTTCTTCACCTGTTTCTGCTTCTAAGTCTAATGTTTCTCTTGCTATCCCTAATTTTTTTATTATCAAGTTTTCAGTGTGGGTAAGTCCTACTCCCACTCCCCTGACAAAAATATCCATCGACGTCCTCGTCGATCGCATACCGGGTATCAAGTCGAGGTTAGAAGCTGGAATGAGTAGTCGTCCTTCCTGGGCAGCCCAGGAAGGATCATCTCGTTCGGTCTTGATGTATTTCATGCTTTCACGATCTACGTCTTGAATCGTGACGCTGGTCTCCTCAGGATCCGAGGTCGTTTCATTCAGCCATTCTAAGACACGCAAGTTCGTCAAGTCTTGTTCACATGACTGCTGTTGCTCGTCGTCGAATTCTACCTCGGGTTTTGACCAGTCGTCAACCCACTCATCGTCGTGATCATCGTTTATGTCAATGTCTTGTGACACAGTTATTTCCTCTAGACCACTACTTCCTCCACTATCTTCTTCAGATCTATCCTATCCACTACAAAGTCGTCACCGTAAGGATTGTATTTCTTTCTTGATCTCGTCCCGTCCTTCTGACGAGTCTGTATCGTGAACGGAAGATCCGGTGCCAAGTTCTTGGGAACTTCTGTCTGTTCGGGATCCTGCCAATCTTCCTCTGCGTAGGGTAAGGTTTCATCGTCCACTTCGATCTCCTCGTTTGGATCCAGGTCCAGCGGTGTATCCGTACCTTCCTCTACGACTTCATTTCCATCGTTGTTCCCCCTGGTGCCCTTCTCATTGACCTCACAAGCAGGATTCATCATTAGATAATCCCCTTCTTCCAAGTCTGCAGGTATACACCAGTCTTCTGTCGATGGATTGTGTGGCTTGATGTTCTCGTAGTGGGCGGCTCGGCCAGTACTCAGTCTATAAAAGCGTCCCTCCTGGTGCACCTCTGTAATCATGAAGGGTCCCCTCCATTTTTTCAGGAGCTTTTTCGTCCCTTTCGGTGGTATAACGTTCTGAAATACCCATACGTAGTCTCCCACCGAGTAAGCCTTTGCACCAGCTGCTCTCTTGTCGAATCTTTTCCTCTGACTTGCCTGTGCTTGCTGAGTATTCCGTCTACACAAATCGTTCAACTCCTGTTGGCGTCTGATCACATCCCTCACGTAGACCTGTGGGGACGTTTTCTTTCCCTCATACTCTGGGTAGAAGAAGGTTAAGGGTAAAGACTTTTCGTGTCCAGTTAGCATCATGTGTGGACTGACTCCGGTGGTGGAGTGTTGCGTGCTGTTTTATGCTCCCATCACCTGTGGAAGGTATCTGTCCCAATCGGTCATGTACCTGGAACAATATACTCTCAGCATCGACACTAACGTCCTATTCTGTCTTTCCACTAAGCCATTCGTCTGAGGGTGGTATGTCGTGGAGTGAGCCTGAGCAACCTGTGAGCGTCTCATAAGCTCTTTCGTAAGCTCTCCTACGAAAGCTGTTCCATTATCCGATTGAAACGTCATCGGACAACCATGTCTGGCTATCCACGTATTGATCAGGTGGTCGCATGTCTCTTCCGCCGAGGCAGTTATGCCGGGCACGGCCTCTGCATACTTCGTAAAATGATATATCATGACCAGCACCTGATTATAACCGTTGCCTGTCATGCATATCTTTTGGTGATCTATCTGCACCACGTCGTTGAATTCAGACGACTCGATCGATTGTAAAGGAAATCGCAACTTCCTCGGATCCTTGACCTGTTGGCATGACAGACATGCTGTTACCCACTTCTCGCATGCTTTTTTCATCCCAGGCCACTCAAAGCGCTTCAGGATCCTCTGATATACTTTGTCGATCCCCTGATGGCCCATCTGATCATGTGACCTGAATAATAGCTCTGTCTGATAGAGTTGCGGTAACACTATCGCGTTATACTTGTATAGGACTCTGTCTTCCTCCCTTCTTTTGCAAGCCACAATCCCGTCTTTTTTCAAATATAACCTCCCTTCCTTCTGCATGAAGTATTGTCTCAGGATGCGATAACTATCTTCCTCGAGGTCCCCTTTATCCGGAGAACCATTCTCGATCCACCTTTTCAGGTTACTTGTCATGCGATCATTTCTCTGCGCCCTTAGAAGGTCCGAGAGTCAGTATCTCGCCTTTAAGTACGTCTTCATGACCCTCATCTGACTATTCAGCTCGTTGGGCTGGTGTGTGTCCTCTTCTATCTTAACGCACCAAATCTTCGCCAACGGCTGTGTTTCTTCTTTAAACGGCTGAAGATCAGTCCTGACTACCTCTTTTTGCGGCAACAGGCTTATCGAACGTTTCGATACCGCTATTGTCTCCAAGTCATCCGCTGCGTTGTCAAAGACTCTTTCGCCTGGTATAAGGTAGCGATCGCTGTCAGGATCCTGGTACACCTCTCTGTCAAGATCCCTCGCCCGAGTTTCTACTAGTAGTGTGTGTATCGCTAGTTGTTCTGACAGTTCTGATCCCGAGCTCGAGTTCTTGTCTGAATAGGTGTCCAATCCTGAGTTGCGGGAATTATCATCCATCGAAGAGGTTGTGCTGGAGACTGCACGCTCCTCCAGATCATGTATGTGCCTTCTTCGCATCCATCTGAACTCCCCGGACAAAACCTTGTTCTCTAGGTCCTGTTTCTCATCAGGAATTTTCTCGTCTATCTCAGACTCCCCGGACAAATTTTCTTGTCCCGGGTGTTGATCTTGTGATCGCTGGTTCTTCTCATCATTCGTCCCCCCGGACAAATAGTTATGCAGCAGGTTTTGTTCTACCTTTTCACCTTCCTTATCCTGGTCCACAAAGTTGACGGTTTTCTTTCGCTTGCTGCCCCCTGTTTTTTCTGTCCGTAAAAAGTACTGGTCAAAATCTCGAGGGGTATTGAGGATACTAGTTGCTGAACTATTGTCCTACAATCCCTCTCGTTCTCTTCGTGCTGTCGTTTGGACGGCATGATTTTCACTTTCTCACTGACTGTTAGCAATGCCACTGCTGCTGTCCACTCGGGGTCATCTCTGGTCACTTCTCTTTCTAACAATCCACCCAGCATCCGCATCATTTGCGGTGTGACTTGCACCGTTTTATCCAATTATGAGTGGCTGTTTATGTTCATGCGAGAGAGTTATTGCTGGACCAGATTCGAGCGCAGCAACAGATCCAATGGGACCGGGTCCTCCTTGGATAGGATCTTTATCTCGGCTGCTTTCTTTACAGGTAACTCAGGATGCCCTGGAATTGGATGTCCAGACTTATCCAACCATCTCGTTAAGGGAAGTGCTTCATAAATTTCTTTGTCCAGAAACGAGAATCCCTCCTTTATTTCCGCCTGATTGGCCTGCTTCTGCTCCAATCTTTCATAGAACTCAGTTTTCTTGCTGAGGCTGTCAGCAATCTGGTGTTTATCACGCATCCTATGTTCGATTATCATATGGTAGCCATCCAATCTTACTATCCATCTACCAATATAACTCTGATCCATCGAGTAGGTCTTCAACCAGGATAACGCTCTGTTGTCCACGCGTAACTTAAAGGGAGCGCTCCCCAAGTGTGCACGGTACTTTTCCACGAAGGTGACTACTGCAAACATTTCTGCTTTTGGTGCGCCATATTTCATCTCTGTGTCACTCAAGACCTTGCTGCCGTATGCAATGGGACGGAGAACTGTTCTTCCGTTCCATTCTTGCTCTTGATGCAATATTCCTGAGATGGCCACTACCGATGCGTCTGTGTCAAGAACATACATGCCCTTTTCTGTAGGCATGCCTAGCACTGGCGCTTCGCACAGTTCCCGCTTTATGTTCTCGAAAGCAACCTGCGCCTCATCGTTCCATTCGAACTTTTTCCCCTTGTTGCGCATCAGCTCTGCATCGGGTACACCTTGTCCGCATATCCTTTTATGAATTCCCGGTAGTAATTGGCAAACCCTAGGAAGCTCAGGAGCTGTGTGTCCGTTCTGGCAGCTTTCCATGTCAACACTGCTTCCACTGCTTCCGGGTCCGGCCTCACACCATGCCTATCTACCATTCTTCCCAGGTACTTTATCGAATCCCTAAGGATTTCACATTTCGATGGTTTGCACTTCAATCCTGCTCTTTTCATGCATCCAAAGACCTCATCGAGCCTGTCAATGTGGTCTTCCAGGGTCGGTGTCGCTATGACTACGTCATCCACGTAACACATCACGAGATTCCCGTACTTCTTGGTCACTCTCGTCAAAGCCTGAGCCATCAGTCTTTGAAAAGTGGCCGTTGCATTGCACAAGCCGAAGGGCATCCTCTTCCACTGGTACAATCCCAATTCGCATGCAGAACCTAAGTCCAATGTGGTGAAGAACTTGGCATCACCAAGCTTAGATAGGCTCTCGTCTATTCGCGGTATCGGGTACGCATCTTTTATTGTTACCGCGTTCAAGTAACGAAAGTCGCAACAAAATCTAAGCTGCCCCCCTTTCTTTTTCGCCATTACTACCCCGCAAGCCCATGGCCATTTCGAGGGTTCTATCATGTCGTATTCAAGCAACATTTCTATTTCCGCTCGGCACGCTTCCGATTTGTGTGGCGTCATTCGCCTTGCGCCATCCCTATGGGGAACGGCGCCCTCTTCTAGTTCGATTTCGTGTTCGACGAAATTACAGCAACCGATATCCGCCTTGTGTTTTGAAAATACATCTGCGTTCCGATTTAGGAGGTCCCGCAATTTTTCGAAATCTCCCTCACCTATTTTCCTTTTTAAATGTTCTATCTCTGGCACAACCGGTTTGTCAGATTCTAGTTCATATGACGAGGGGCGTTCCGGAAAATTCGAGCAGCTTGATAAACCGTCGTCCGTTTCGGATTTCATTGAAAACAATTTATGAATAGATTTTAATTCATTAATCCTCTTTAAAATTTTATCTTTTTTGGCATGATAAGGACAGTCTTTCACACTATATTTCTTCAAATTTTGTGTCTCCTCATAGTCGGTCCTCATCGGCAAAGCGTAGCCAAGCTTCTTTCCACGCTGGATTGAAACCGTGGTGTCCAGTGTGTTCAACAACACACTGACACACAGTCCGTTTCGCGTTACCGAGAAGCTCCGGCCTAAAATCACCGAACTCTGACTATTTGGATTCGGTACTAAGCAAACATGTTTACTATCACTTAACGAATTCAAATTTCTCATTCTAAAAATTGCTACCACAGCTTGTCCTGGTTGTAGTTTTAATTTTCTATCCAAAAAAATTGGTACCTTGTTTTCGTCTGTTATTATCCTATTAATGGGTCTCTTAACATACTTCCGGTCCGGGTTTCTAATCCGTATCAGACCGTTGTTCAAGTCAATCATTACGTCAAAATTCCTGACAAAATCTCTGCCCAAGATGAATTGGTCGGCGTCGTCCCAATTCTCTACCACCAGGAAGCTCATCCAAATATCCCGTCCTCCCATGTGGAGAACCGTTATTGGTGTTCTTCCGGCTACATAGATAGCTCCTCGATTGGCGGCGGCCAGTCGGAGATTTGTTGGAATTAGATCTTCCCGCGTGAAGCCCATTCTTTCCCAAGTTTTTATCGGCATCACACTCACTACCGCTCCTGTGTCCAGAAGCCCTGTGACTCCGATTTTTGTTCCGTTGGTGTCGAGCAGATGTGCGGTCACATCTGCTTCATACCCAATGTGTACTGCGTCTTGTTCCATCATGGCGTCATGGCCTATCCTGCGGACTTTGAGTTCCTCCTCACCCAAATAGATTTGCCCCATTTTGTCATCATCTGTTGTTACATAAGTCCTGGTGTAGATACTGATTCCATCCACGTTCAGCATCACTTGATACGGCCCATAGACCTCTAGGTAGCGTCCATGAAGTTTCTTCATGCGAGGGCCAGCCGTCGTTAGTAGTGCTCGCACGGCTCTCGACTCGGTGCGTGGCTCCACCTGCCTCAGATAATCTGCATATGTGTCCAAATGCATCAAAGTGAACTCGGATGGTTCACTCAGATTTCTGATCACCTGATGTCCAGCCACTGAGATTATCGACTGTATCTTGCTTCCTTGCGGCACCATGCCGAACCTCTGACCGGAGATCACATTAAGTTTCATGTTCAAACTGCTTGGTGCTTTAGTTTCTTCGAACTCCGTTGCTTCGAAGGTATTCAGTTGCTCCTGAAGTTTCTCATTCTCCAGTTCAAGTTTCACTTTTTGTTCGATCTCTTTCGTCACCAGTTCCTGCTGCACTCTATTTAGAGCATCCCTCGCGGCTGCCCTATAATCGACCTTGAAGTCATCAGCCGCAGTTGCTGGTTCTGGTTCACGTGTCTCCTCTGTCACCGCTTGCATTTTCTTTGCCGCCAGCTCTTGAGGTTTATCCTTTCGGCGTGCCTCCGCTTCACTCAAAAGTCGAGCCTTGCAGGCTTTCACTCCTGACAAAGCTTCTTCATGTCTTGGATGCTTGATGTCTGCCACTGCATCCCAGAATTGCGGACAATCTGATTTAAAATGACCTTCCAAGTTGCAAAAGAAACACCTCGGGCCGAATTTTGCAATTACTCCTCTAATGAATCCTCATGGTCCAATTCTGACGCATCTTCGTCCTCGAGGCTAAAGCCTATTGCTTTCATGCCTTGTTTGTAAGTTGGGCATGCTGACACATGATGGTCCGTTGAACTGCAATTGGCACAAGAGCGTCTCTTGTCCATATCATCCCTCGGTTTGTACCAATTGTTCCCTTGGTTTGCTGGTCCGTTGTTAAAATTGCCATAATTGTTCTTGTAGTATCCAGATCTCGAAGGAGGTTTCAACAAAAGATACTCTTTTGACTTGAGCCTCAACTCCTCTGGTGTCATCGCATTGGTTGATAGTGGTGTGTAATGCGTGGCTAGCATCGTTCGAAGTTCATCATTCTTCACACCATCGATGAATTTTGAGGCTACGGCCAGGTTCATCCTTCGGTTTGAATCATCCGGTTGGCTGCGTCTTCTCAGCATTTCCAAGTCATCGAGAAACTTGTCTATCGTTTCATCTTCTCGTTGCCTCCGTTTTTCGAAGCGCATCATCGCTTGGTGCCCCTGTACCCCTGATCCGAAACGGTTTAACAAGATTTCGAAGATTTTCTCAGCTGTGTCACGTTGATATTGCTTCTTCGCCATGAAACAGTTCAGGGCTGTCCCTTCCAAGTTGCTGGTGAGCGCACTGCATTCCTGTCTCTCCGACAAGTCCTCTTCCTCAAAATGCAGCTTCATTACCTCTATCCAGGTATCTATACAGCCATCAGATTCATCTTTATAGCATCTTGGTTTCTTAAAGACTCTTCTGGACTTCTCACTGCGTTCATTGGTTCTGGATAACCTTGTAAGGAATGTCTCCAAAAACCTGTTTAGGGGTTCAAATGCCGTAGCATCCCTTGAGTGTCCCGCCTGAGTGTCCTCACACCTCGTCTAAGGCTCTGTATGCGGTGCATCCCTGCAATCCGAATCGCCGTGAGTGTTTCCCGCTTGGCCCACATGACTCCTCCTCGGGCTTGCATGCCCCCTGTTACCGGAATCACTTCTCCCAGTCGCATGTGTGCCTTGGGTTGGTCGTTCATTAGAGGTCTGTCTGTTCCCCGTTGAACTTGTCCTACTGTTCGGGCCCCATGTTCCATTACCCCTCGTGGCATAGCCTGATGAACTGCCCCTGCCTCTAGTGGATCTATACGTCTTCCTCTTTTGATGTTCATTGAAGTTCACCCTCGGCTCCCTGCTGGGACCTCCCGAGTTCGGTTCTCCTTCTTTTGGTCCACTCTTGCTGCTTAGTAGCCCGTCCAACCTATCCATGATAGCCTGAGTTCGCCTCTCCATCATCGCGTCTATCTTTGTGTCAAGAGTCCCAAGAGACTGCTCTTGCTGAATTCTTAATTTCTCCATGTCGTCTCTTAAGCGTAACTCTCGCTGTTCCGCCTCTCTTGTCATTCGCGACAAGTTCTTCGCCATATGCTCGTCCGTTCTTTCTTCTAAGCGTTTTTCGCTTCTACCAACTTCTTGTCTATTGCGGTTTATTTCTTCCCACAGACTTTCTCTTTCAATGTGAACTGCCCTTTCTAGTTCACTCATTCTTATGGACATCTGTTCATTTTGTTCTCCTAAACTGTCCACTGTGTTGTTTAAGGCTTCTTCTAGTGCTGCCCCGTTATCCACGAGTGGCGTCACTAGTGGCGGTGTAACCCTGTCGGTCCCAGGTAGCTTCGTGCTGGTCGAGATCCGGGCCTTGACTCTCTGCCTCGACGTCTTTTCATTATCTACCTCAGGATCCGCCAATGCGTTGCCTAGCCCTCTGTTTCTACTCTCCCCAGCTTGCAGCTCTGAACTTGTCATAATTGCGAAGTCTTTTGACTGGCCCGGTGTATTTGCCTCTTTGCTTATCGTTGTCACTACACCAAATTTGCCCATGGTTCCAGTCTCTCTTCCGACGTATGCCTCATTCTCCTGGGTCGAACTATTGAGGCTGACTTGAGACCCAAAGTCCCCTTGCTCTTCTTCGTCCTCTTCCTCCTGGGATTCACCTTCATTTCCTGCGCCTCCTCCCATGGTGAAAGGAAAGATGTTTCCTAAGGTGTTCCTCATTCTTTCTGAGAACGATGATGACGTTGTTTGTTTCTCAGTCCCGCCTGCCATCATAGTGTTGTCTGTTGGAGATCTTCTAGTTTCCGCTATTTCAGTTGAGATGTCGGACAGTTCCGACATCTCCTCTCGATCCAATGTCCCGGTGGAAGTGGCAAAATCTTGGCCCTGTTCTACCGGAGTAGATTCACTCGCCAGCCTTCTGCCTCTCCCTCCCAGTCCATGTACTTCCTGGTTGTCGTTCATGGCATGGTCTGTATTGACCTCCACTTCTAACAGTTCTTTTCGCTCTTCTGAGGTCTTCTGACTTCTCGTTTCAACCATTCTGCCTGAAACCGTCTCCCCTTTGTCGGTCCGGGCCTGTTTGATCCAATCCACAAAAGGATCGGTCATCTTTTTTCTTTGCTCTTCAGGTATGAATTTCCTAGAGCTATTACCTCGTTTTGGTATCCTTGACTTGTCTAGACTCATTCTCTATTTGTCACTTCTTAATGCCTATACACTTAATTCGATTGCTAGTGACCTTATAGTTCGATTACCAATAATAATGACACAACACAATAAATTTCACAAGATTCTATTAAATAGTGACCACGAATCCCTGTATGTTATCAGAGTACAGTTTGTATAAAATTTATTCACACTAACCGTTTATCGGTCGTAGGATTCGAAAACTAGCACAATATGATGTTATCAGTCAATTTAAAAGATAGTGTACTCACTACCCAATCAAGCACATCTTACGTTGATTTAAAATTAAAAACAAAAAAAAATATAATGACAGAATATTAATGCCTCTATGAAAAAAAACGTATGTGTAGTGTACTTTTAGTCTGTCACAGTACAATAGTCGAACTTGTCTTTTAAAGAAAAAGCTTTCCCTGCTCGGTGCTGCACCAAACAGACAAAACTTTGAAGTAATTTTCTCAAGTGGGCGTCTATTGCACCCACCGAGTACTGTGTTACCTATCTGCCTTCGGACTGCTCGAGATAGACCTACTAAAATCCTCAGGGCAGTCACTTTTCACAAAAACGTTTTAAGTTACAATGCACACCAATGAATCACGCTCTTTTTAGTTTAGACTTAGTGTCGCGAATATCCGAGTTCGGACCAGTTTTGTTTTGGTCTGGTTTTTATTGAAAGGCAAGTTACCAGTGCAGTCACTGATTCCTAGCCTGTCTGCTAATAACCTAATACCTCTCACTTTAGTCTTTCTTCCGTCTACCTAAGTCCTTTAATAAAATAATACCCCTCCGGATTGGCGCAAATAGGACCCTTCCGGACTAACAAAATCTAGACCCCTCCGGATTGGGACCCCTTTGAGTTAGTTAATATAAGACCCCTCCGGATTTGGACCCCTCCGAATTAGCAACTTTAAGACCCCTCCAGATTCGGACCCCTCCTAATTTGAAAAAAAAAATTTTTTGACCCCTCCGGATTGGGACCCCTCCGGTTTTGTAAAAGTAGCTCTCGGAGATCTCCTTTTTTCAACTTATACCCCTCCAGATACGTTTTCCGATGCTATTTTGCTTTTCAGGTTAACTAGGAAGGGTATGTAATGCTTTCCTAGACCCTTCCGGATTGAAGTTAAGCCTCTTATTTGACAATTCACGCTAACGGTGAAGGGTCTTATCGCTCGCCTAACTTCGGCTCGTTTAAGGTTTTGCTGTGCCTTTAGCCTTTCCTTTTCGTCTAGAACAGCCTAAAGTTACTTTATTCAACCGCTCTTACCTTTTGGTAGGGGTATAAGGGCTTTTCTAAAAGAAATTTATAAAACGTGAAGGGTCTACCCTCCCAAATTGGTGAATCTGCTAAAAACAATCTCAAAAAAAATTTCACCCTTCTTTTTCCGAAAAACTTCTGTTCCTATCAGTAAGCTCAGCTAATTTCTGATCTATTGGTACCAAGATTAACTCGATATGCCTAGTAGTTTCAAAGTTATTAATCAAAACGTCTTTTTTTTAAAGTCAAGAAATTTCTCTCTTATAGGTTCCGCCTAACTTTTTCCGCAAATCTGGTCCTTTCGACCTAAAAATTATTGATCCGAGCTCAGAAGGCCTATACTCTTCTAGTTCAATGCAAAAGACTCGATGTAAAACGCTTTTGTTGAAAAAATTTGCGAAAAACTGTGCTACCTGTACCCCTTCGGATTGATGAATCCACCAAATCAACACGTTAAGTTCGATTTCTCTGCAACCCGGAAGGCTTCCGGGTAGCGGGTTTTAAAACTTGTAGACTCACTAGTGGACGTTGTCCGAACAACTATTTTTACTGTTCTAACTCAAAATTTTCAAAAAATTTTCTGAATTTATAGTGTTTCGTTTTCTCAAAAATCACAAAATTTCGGTTTTCGGTACCAAAATAGTTCCAACCACTTTCGAACTAAACTTAACCGGTTCTATCTATTATGGTAGTGGAGTTATTTTTTCTATCTTTATTTTTTTTTAACCAAAAGGGATACAAAACTTGTTAACGATACCCAACAGTCGATTTTTGTTGTCGTTGAGCCCCTTCTTGTTGCTCCTTGTACTGCTTGCCGGATCAGTCTTCTCCCAAGACCCTTCCGAATTGAGCGCAAATCAGCTGACCCTTCCGGATTGAGCGCAATTTATCATTAACGTGCTTAAATGCTCAAATAACCCTACAGTACAAGCCTCACAAACGGGCTACAAAACTGATCGTAACAATCCTGACTGATATAAATGCCTGTAACAACAATATATCTATCAACAACAAACGGGGGGGTCGGATCACATCTTGTCTGGGGGGATGATTTCTACTGATTTTTTACTTTTTTTTTACTGTTTTTGGTTTTTTCAGTTATATTTTATGTTTTTTGTTTTTCTTAGGTACTATACTACTTTTTGTTTGGTTTTATATATATCTTTAAGTGTTTTTGGTCACAAACCATTCAGGAGATGGCGGGAACGCGAATCCCCCAACCCTTCCTGGTTCGTGAATTTTCGGTCTTAACTAGGTTAAAAAGCTAATCACGGTAATCCGGAAGGCTTCCGCGCTCCGAACTACCCTTCCGCCCCGGCGGTTTAGGCCTATTAAGGGCGTTAATGTGAGCATCCGCTCGGCGCGGAGTGCTCGTTAACGGTTCTGCCGGTCATGATGTTAAAAAAGAATAACACCCAGGAGCGCCATAAAAACATGTATGTAACATTCGCCCGGAAGATACATATCGACGGAAAATAAAACTAAGTCCCAAGACGACTGGCTAACGTCTAAACAGAGCTTTATATGCTTTTCACCGTCTCTACCAAGCCAGTACTTTTCGGTGGTCTTTTCTAACATCGGGTCGACAAAACGTTACTGCTTTCGGCTTCGGTCAAAACACTCAAATTAACTTAATTACATGCAGAAATAGTGAGCTCATGGCTGGGTCTCAGTATCCCCAGACCACGAGGTCACTCCTAAAAACAGGGCTACTACTATTTATTATATTACTATTGTTTTTGTTCAGTAGATAAAAATCATCATCTCCATCGAAGATGGATCAACCCCTTCCCCCAACTCCTAGCTTCTCATCCTTATCAAAATGAATCTAGTTGTTAATTCAATTCAATTCAGGACATGACAGGAAGCTAAAAGTTTATGTAAAAGGATAAAAGTTTCAGTCCCGAAGCCCTTCCGGATTCTTGAATCCACTGAATCAATCACGTTAAACTTGACTTCTCCGTAATCCGGAAGGCTGTCTTCCACCCTTCACCGTTGTTCGCAACGGCCTTGCAACTATTGTAGCGACACAATAGTTGCAACTCGGAACGTTCTCTGTCAGCTCCGTGATTTGTTGTCGTTTCTTGATCACTATTTTCGTTCTTCTCGCAATCACTACTAATGTTGTTCTGTTTTTCTTTGACTTCTTTGCCAAAATGGCCGTTTCTGACGTTTCTCAGAAATGTTACGTCATCACTGCGAAAATTTAAAATTTTAAAATACGGGAATATCCTGACCTTCACCGTTCTGCTAATCATCCGAATAACGTCGTTAGTCCTTCAAAATCATTAACTCGGAAGGTTCACTGCTAAAAATTCAAAATCTGCAGAGATTGCATTTTGTCCATTCTTGTCGAATGTCACAAAAACAGCTGATCCTTCTCGCTGCCATTCGCTGCCATTACAAAATTTATCGCTTGTGAGTTTCGTGATCTTTTTCTCGTCGCTGGCATTGTTGGAGCTTGGTTTTTGTGAGGACTGATTATTGGGATTGTTGTTGATTTTTTGTTTCCTATGTTGCACCAATAACCGTGATGACCTTTTTTGGCGTCCAGAGATCTTTCAATTTTGACATTCATGTAGTGAAGGTATGTGAAACAAGATTTCTACACCTTTCCCCAATTTAAAGCCCCATTGTCGATTTATAAGACCAGTCCGTCAGCTTTTTCTCTTGTTCTTCGTTTTGTATTTTATTTTCACAATTTGCTCTTCCTGTATAAAAAATACTGACCAAGTTCAGTTGCGATACAGGTCTCACCTTGGATTATATGGCTATGAATTATGTTTTCCTGTAATCTTCCAGTATCGTTGCTTACATAAGGCACATTGGACAATTCGATTTTGGCTAGTTTAGGGTAAACGTTCTTGGGTCTATGAGACTTTGGAAAGCATCCCATGGGAAATACCTGTAACAGTCGCCTACTGCAGTCACATATGAGGCTTAAGAAAAATAGGCCCTATAACCACTAGCTCAAGGGTCAGGGACACTATCTCTTGTGTTTTTCTACCTCAAGAACGGTCGGAGCCAGTTCGGTTCGCTTGCGACATGAGACTAGAACTCGCTACAGCTTGAAGGCTACTACCAAAATATCCCCCCACTCTAGAAAATAAGAACGTCCCCATACTTAGGTCTCAAAATACCCAAAATACGCGAACGCCGTTAAAAACAGGGTCGGAACAATCCGTTAAGTTACTTTGTATTGGACAGTGGAACTTTGATCCATTTCAGATGGATCAACCTAAAACTCACCTTATCTCAACATAACAATTATAAAACACACTCGAGAAATTTAAATTGGGAACTCACATGTCGATGTACTCGAGCACAAGGAGTAATTAAATTGGTAAGCAACTCAAGAATTAGGTAATATAACTAAATAAGTTTGATACTGGTCAGTTTTGGTAACAGAAGTAAGTTCTGGCTCTAGAATTTGAGTTTTTGTATGAACCATTGGGACACTCAAGCTGTCCACCTTTCCCTTGAAGGCTCACTCTAGTTTGTTCCGAATCGTTGTTCTCTCTTCGTTTTGTTATCTCTCTTCCTATTCCGGGATAAGACAGCTCTACTCGTGTCTTATTTTATATCTAGAAATTGCGAATAGCAATTTTCCGCTGTTTTTCTTGAGTATTTTCCCGCTATTGTAAATTCGGATGTTCTGATTTTTCACTTTCTGTTTTCAGTTGGTACGAGAAAGCTGAGCATGACAGGCTCCATTCGAAATTTTGAAAATTAAAATTCCACTCGAAAATTACGTATTTTCGTGTCTCTCAAGGTCAAACTTCCAGACATGACCGACTGGCACATACTCCCCGGACTCAAGATCGATGTCCTCATCGCGTGCTGTCGTTGTCAGTGAATCCCCAGAAGCCCGAGTGTCACTCAAGATACAGTGCTAGTGGTCATTTACAGAAGTTTGCAGCAGACTCAAGTTTATCTACCTTCCAAAATTCACGACCATATAAAATTCTCACACTATCGCTAAACAGCAATCAAAATCTGCACACACCTGCACCTCATGAATTCCCGCTTTTTAAGCTGGTGATTTAAAATTTCTTTTGTCCTATTCAATCAGAAAATTGTAAGGCAGCATTTTGATTCATATAATAGATCTAGCATATTAATAACAATATCTTATTTGTTAAAATTTTTTTTCGTGAACCCAGATTTCATCCGAGTTCACCCTCGAGCCCCCTCCCTCTCAAGACTCAGGACTCTAGAATTTTCCTTTTGAGCCACTGGCTCACCTTGTGTTCTTTGCCCTCGAGGTACCCGATCCAGATACTTTTGACACTGTGATCTGTTCCAATAGTGCTTCTTCGTCATCGGAGCTGATCACGATCTCTTCCCAAGCCTTCAGCTGTTCATAGGATCGCATCCACTCCCTTTGCTCTTGCAATCTCTTCGCTTGATTCGGTAAGCTCATCACCTTCGACTCCCGGTTCAAACAGAAGGAATTGTGAATACTCAGGCTTACATTCTTCGCCAGGTCCTCCTCTAGTATTGATTCCCTCGCTCTAGTGTTGTCTCTGGATACTCTACCCACTCTTTTCCACCCCGTCGTGATCGCATTTCGATGGGTCAGCAGAGGTCTCTTGAAGGCATCTGGTCCTATCTCGGCCTGGAATTGTCGATATTCCTTTTGATGTTTCCTCATGTGATCCTTCGTCGCTACATATAACCAGGATGTTAACGTCGCGCGAAACCAAGGAAAGAATCTCAAGCGGCTCCACACGTGTCTGTCTCCATTGGTATGGCAAACACCTTGCATGCTGTCTCGAACAACTCAAGTCTCCTGCTGTAATCTATCGCGTGAATCGACTCTGCTGTTGGCGTCTTCGATTCTCGATACTTTGCTATGTTTTCTTCCATCCATCGTAGAGCCAGCATTGTGCTCACCACCAAGATGGTCACTTTTTGTTGATGCTCGGGTAGTCCCAACGACCTGATTTCTTCTACATCCCAGATCAGGCAGAGATTGGCTTGGTCTGGGTACCACACTGTCTGCGCCAGACAGTGGCACGGACAATCCCCGTGTGTGAGGTCGATGCTCCTAAGATTGCGTTCTCCCGAGGCTTCTAGGAGAGGCTCGAGTTCCATCATCTTCTCGTGTATCACGTCGACTTCTTCCAAGTTTGGGGCACTTACCATGGGTTTCCCAATCACGTTTTGTCTCTCGAGGTCACTTGTATTTTCGCTCTCCAAGCCTAGAAGTCCTTCACTCCAGATTTCACTCAAGTCGTCCCTTTGTTCTTTAGGCACTGTTACTCGGGTCTTCCTCAACAGCTTGTGTGAATGATTTGACATCCGAGCTAGTCTTACACATTTGGGCACTGAGAAGGCTTTGTCTATCAATACCCTCTGGCTGAACACTTCTACCATCGCCATGTGCAATGGATAGTGGCTGCCACATAGGTTGGCCATCACTGACCCCACTAGGGACTTCGCATTTAGAGGCAGTCCATAGGCTTCAATCATGGGAAATCCCATCTCCGCTTCGAGCCCAACCTTCCAACTCTTGATGTGTTTCTGGGTCACTTGCAACACTCCGGGCCATGACTCCACGCTCAACGCAGTCACCAAAAGGTGTTCTGACTCTAGCCTCTCCGGTGACTGGAGACTACACATTCTCGAGAAGAATCCCAGAGCTGTTGCTAGGTTCACGGTGGTACTCGCGTAACACTCAGCCACTATCTGTTTCTCACTTTTCTCCCTATCGGTTATATCTTCAAACCAGGTGACTAGGTCTTCTTTCTGGAAAGACTGTATCCTGACGCACGATCGTCCATCACAGGTGTGCTCGCCATTCCCACACGTCGAGTCAAGACAACTGCCCGGCTCCATCTTCTTTACCGACCCTGTTCCGCTCGTCATCTCACTTGACTCCTTCATCTGAGGCAGGATCAGTCTATGTACTATACTCAAGGTCGCTAAATCTTCATCCTCTGTCGGCGCCAATCTCACTCGCTCAGTAACTTCCTCGATCAGGCTCGCATGGGGATGTGGAAACAAAGAGGGCCTGAACAACTTCCACACCACTCCTAGATTCGTGGTCAACGTGCCGTTCCCTTTACCGATTCTTAGTTCTACTATTTTACTTGAGCGTGGCACACTTATCACTTCCGGTGTTCTCTCGAGAATCAAACCCAGACTTGGTCTCCCTCTTTCCACGGGGTCTATCTCCATTATCCTTTCTGTCCAGAACTTCAGCAGCTCCGCCACCTCATAGTTTCTATGGGCACCTCCAGCTTCTAAGTCTAGGAAAGGGTTGTATGCCATCCCCATCACTCCAGACACATACTGATACTCTCCCTTCTTGTTGGGTTTCGAGTACTCTCCTGGAGGAGCCAGGTTACTCTGGACGTCGTGTTTCTCCTCGAACTTCTTGTTGTAGAATCTCCGTATCTCATCTAACTTCCTGTGGCTCTCCAGAGATTGCCTAGAACCATCTTCTTTTTCTATCCCGGTACTCTGGTACACATTCAAGATTACTGTGGAGACTCTCCTCTCCAGCGTCTTGCTTCCAATCGCTCTCTGGTGACATGCTAGGATGGTACTGTCAGTCATCATCGACATCGTCCATCTCAAGAAGCAGGTAGCCTCCTTCCTCCTTGCCAGGCTCAAGCCTGAGTTGTCCCTAGCAACATGCTGCATCAGCATTCGATATACCTCTAGGTTCTTGCCTCCCAACTTCAACTTGTCGTACGAAGTTAGTGTCTCTAACTCTATTCCCAACAGGCTCCACGCAAACATCAGTTGCCCTGCGGTCCTAATAAAGGGATTCGCCATCAACGGCGATGCCGATGATGATGTTCTCATCGCGTCTTCAAAATGATCCTTTAACAAGATCTGCCAAGTTCTCTTCAGCTGGCTCCCCAATTCTAATTTATTGATTCCAGCCTTCTGCTGGGTAGCCCAGTTGCGTCGTTTGCGTGACACTCCACTGTCGAGCTTCTTCAGGCAGTCTTCCAATTCCTGCAATGTTTCCAGGGCTACCCACCACGGTCGGGCGGTGTTCCTCGTTTTATTTTTCTCAAGAGGATCGCTAGTCACTTGCTTCCCGGTAGCCTGGTGTTCATTTGAGACCCATTCATTACCGACGTCCACTTCCCAGGTCTGCCCGCTCGTTGAACCTCGCTTCATTTTTATCCTCTGAGATTTGAAGTCTACTTCCGTTGCTGAACTGGCGGGGATCTCCATCTCCTTTTCTACATCGAGCAGTTTCCTCGGCTCGTAGCTACTCTTGTAGGCTGCTGTCTTCCATCGTGCCAGAACCATGGGGGCCGTCTCTCTCAAGTTCTTCTCCGAGACCACATCTGCCGAAGGACTTCCCAATCCCTCCACGTCTCTCTTCCTCTTGCGAGACCTCACGTCTCTACTCGGGGGCGTTGTCGTTATCATCACTGATTCGACCTCCTTGTCTCCCCCCAACCCTTCCAATTCTTGCCTCCCCCCTGCTCGAGCCTTAAGGATATTAGTACTTTTAATTATATTACTAGTTCCGACCTTATCCCCCCTTACATGTTCAATTATTTTATCGTCAGTTTTTTGTTTCGGAGTAGAGCTGTCTTTACATTTGTCATCTCTGGTCTTTCGTGGTGCCTTCCTCAACTCGACCATCTTGCTCAGCAGCTCTTCTCTAGCTTTCTCCTCCAGACCTGTCCCCACCAGGATAGGTTCTCCGAACTTCACCACCGTGTCCCACAGCTCCTCCTTGAAATCGTCCAATGTGGTGTCGTCGTCCACTTCTCGATTAAAATCGCTCAAGAATTTTCGCCAAGCATCCGCATCCAGGGTACCTAGGAAGGCATCCCTGTTTCCCTCGAAGGTGTTTTTCTCCCTTCTGTCCGCACTCAAGAAGATAATTCCCATGTTGGGATTCTCACTCCAGATCTTTCAACAGCTCTTGCGTGGTGAACTCTTCCTCTGATGGCTTCGGCTCCGGGGTATTTCCCACCTCCATATCCTCTCCTGCCTCGCTGAGAGTCTCATCCATGCTCTCCTCCCCTGATTCTGCTTCTCTTCTCTCAAGAATCCTTCTGAATCGATCCTCTACGGGACCACTCCTTTTATCCCCAGGGGTATCCACTGATAGGGGTGCTGGCGTAGCTGGACCCGTTTCTTTGTATTCTGTCAGGGCCACGTGCAATGGGCCTGCTGCATCCAGCTTTTTTCCTCCCTGATCCCTTTCCACCTGCTCTAGTCCGTAAGGTTCCCGGTATCTCCTTGT
Organism: Symsagittifera roscoffensis; assembly: GCF_963678635.1. Classification (NCBI taxonomy): domain Eukaryota; kingdom Metazoa; phylum Xenacoelomorpha; order Acoela; family Convolutidae; genus Symsagittifera; species Symsagittifera roscoffensis. The sequence continues at coordinate 60,880,297 of NC_087064.1, forward strand.
GGCAAACAGCACCTCGTCTGCTTTCAGTGCGATATGCCCTTCATTCACTATCATCCTGCCATCGTCCCACACTGGCAACTGGTTCTCTAGACCTGCCCGCTCAAGTATTCTCAAGGCATCTCGCACCTCGAATTTCGGGGGCATCGACCCTCTCATTTTCTTGGCTTGAGTTGTCCATGAATATATCTTCGCATCGCTGGTGTGAAAATAAATCGCTGCAGTGTAGCCGATGAAGAGAGGATCTCAGCCGTCGATGAACTCCTTCTGCTGTTCTTCGGTTGCCGCTCTTGCGAAAAGGGATGAGACCACCAGGGAGCTGTTCATCCCCAGGGTCATTCTCCTTACTGTCGGGAATTCGGGAATGCTTGCTGGCAGGACTTCCTTCTCCAATATCGCTTCTAACTCCCTCTTCACCAGCTCGAAGCTCTTCTTCCATGCGGGAATTCTCAATATCTCTTGCCCACTTGCTGTCAGGGGGTTTAGGTTCCAGAACTTGGGATAAGTTTCGATAGGGCCTTCGCGCTTGCCTCCCATCCTGCACTGCAGTTGTCCTCGAAAACTGTATGCTACCAACTCCGGATCCTTCACCTTTCCGAAGAGCACCGTGTTGCTCATCTGTGCCCTTAGCACCTCCTGTTGACACCAATTAAGTGCCGTTCCATCTAGTATGCTTATGAGGCTCACGTGGGTCACTGAGTGTCGATAAGCTTCCACCAGAGGATCTGGAAACGCGAACGTGACTGCCGGTCCATAGATACAGGTTACGACTTCCTTTAGCCCCCGGATCATCCCCATGGGGTCTGATCTCATGGCCAGGCATAGATCCGTCAATAGAGGCATGCCCCCATTCACTTTCTTCCACTCTTCTCTTGTCTTCGGGCTCTTTTCTTCTCCAGTTAGGTGCCGGTTCTGCATCAGTAAGTACTGTACCAGCAGCGTCTTTAGCCCGGCAGCACACTTATACGAGTAGGTGTCAATGCTCGAGTGTGCTCTCCCCATCGACAGAGGCTCTCCGTATTTCATCAGTCGGTGGAATGACTCCAGTTCCCCGTGGGTTAGAAGCACCAATGTCAAGTATCCGTCTATCCGGAGGGTGTCCACGCCCCTACTGAACATGTACGCTGGGCCCATATTAAACAGGTACCTTGGGTAAACCAAGTACAGTGCCAGCAACAGACTGATGGGCATATTCAACATTTCCTGTATGAAGTCTTTAAAGATGGTATCTTTCGCGCTATACACTCCGGCCAGGAACTCCTTTCCCCAACAAGGACTCAAGAACTCAAGAATTTCGTAATCCCTCCTCGTCCTCAGCTCACCCCTTGCGTGCTCCCTCCAGTATCCTCCAATCGTGACTTCGTTGGCTGCCGTGACGAACCTGCCAACCGTCATTTCCTTCTTTTCAGCCACTCCCAGCTGCTCCGCAAGAAAATCCCAGATCTGCTTCACCAGAGGCGGAGCATCTTCTCTTGTCTTCTCCGTGGCGTTCTCCAGCCTTGGTGTCAGGAAGGGCCACCTGCGTCCCTCTTGTGTCAGTCGATACACCATCGACTCCAGCTGCTTCTCTGATGCGGCCACGTTCTTCCTCTCGTTGCTCGGCCCTCTAGATTTACTGGTGGAGCTTGTGATAGTCAACTCCATACTTCGAAACCACAGACTGGCCGTCAGGTGAGTCACTACTGGATGATCATCCCCTATAACCGGACTGAGCTTGAGTTGCCTAGCGAAGTTTGATATCTCCAGCAAGAGGACCTCGTCCAATACAATGAGGATATCTGCCAACTCGTGAAAGCCCCTCAACGCGTGGGACACATCCGCCCACGCCGCCGCAAGCTATGACCTGCGAAGTCTCAAGTTTGTAGGTTCTAGTTCCCGATTGGGAGCTGCCATCAAAATACGCCATCCATTCCCTTCTGCTATCAAGATCAAGATTGCATACATAAATTGTAGAGCGGGAGGCATGCTCGCGTAGCCGGGGGACGTCGTGAACGCCACTTTCTTCTTGGAGCCAAATCGTGAGGCAACGTTCTCTTGTACTTCATTCATGGCTGCAAATAATGGCTTCCCAGAATGGCTTCCCAGATCTTCTTCGGCGTAGTTTCATCACCCTTGAGCTGCTCAAGAAACCCCGTCGCATGCAAGTGATCGTTCATCCCTGCAAACAGCAGCAGCTCAGGCTCGCAAGGCATCTCCGACTTTATTGCCACCACCAGGGTTAACATCTGGTTCAGCTCCGCTCCCGGCAATGAGTATACAAGAGTTTCCGGCCAAAACTATTTGGGAGACGTTCCCTCAAAGTCCGATCCCGCTACGATGACCACCCTCGCTGCGGCTGGGTCCGCCCTGTCATAAACAGCTAAGGTCTTGGCCAGCTGCGTATTCCCACAGGGTTTACCGTATCTGGGATCGTTGGCCAGTTTCGTGCCTTCATACGCGGCGTCTGGTAATTCCATCTCCCTGGGATCCATCAGCTTGTCCACCACCCTCAACTGTGCTGGAGTGGCCACCCTAATCCTGGCTCCACTACGAATCTCGGACTCCCCAATGACTTGAGAGGTCTATAGTTAATGGGTCCCATCACCGATCTTGTGGGAATCCCAGTCAGATCCGCCGTCTCTGCTATCTTTGCTCTCGAGAAGTGTGTCTCGTGAGCCTTCAGCCAGTCCACACACTGGAGTCTGCCTAAGTCCTCGTGCGACACCTGCTCAAGACCCAAAGCTTTCGCTAACTCTAGCCTGCACTCGAGGTCCTCCAGGTCCAGCTCCTTGACCTTCTCCTCATATTTCAACCTCTTGGTCTCCACTGGTTTCTCCTGCTTCTTCTTCTCCGCCACCACCACCGAGGATATTATCGATCCCTGGGGCGTTGATGACGTTGCCTCATCAGCCTCCATGGGCGCAGCGCCCGGCAACTTGGTTCGGCTATCCCTCGAACTGTCTCTAGAATCAGCCGTCGCCCCCAAGCGGCTGGACAAAGCTCTCGAGTTGAAGAAAGGTGGATTTGGGGGTGGTCCGAACGTGACCTGTGCCGTCTCTAGTAACTCTGTCTCCAACGCGTTTATGTGCCTTTGGAAGACGTCATTCAACCACTCCACCCCTCTGGGCCTATCAAAATGAATCCCATCAGTAGATGCGTCGTCAGGGAAAGCAGATAGCTCCATTTGCTCGGCCACGTCCAACAACCCAACGGGGAGGACGCTCTTTTTGTGTATCAGCCTGATTATTTCATTCAGGTTACGCACCTTCGTGTTCATCTCCATTGCATGTTGATCCGCTTTCATGTTGTAAGGGACGGTGCACACCGTAAGAACGGCCGGATCCATTTGAATTCGCAATTCCTCGAGAATGCAGCTCATCTTGTCGTGCAGCCTCATCACCTTCCTTGCTTCCCCTCTAGACACGTCATTCGTCCCGATCATCAGTGTCACCGTATATACTCTTGCCATACCTAGCATCTCAAGTGTCGCCAACATCTGCGGCGTCGCGGCTCCAGCGAAACTCAAGATTCCCGTTTGCCAATGGGACTGGATCCGGGTCAATACCCGCAGCAAGCTGTCCCCTATGATCAAGTGGACCGCTCCTTCGGGCAAACGTGGCTGCGTGAAGTATTCCACCCAAGCCGCGTTATGGAAGCAATCTCTCCTGTCCATCTGCGCCGTGCTCCAGTCCATTCGATTGTGCCTATGGTATTCACCTTCCGTATTCTTTTTGTAACTCGAGATTATCACACTCCTGACAGGTTGTTCCCCCCACGTCGATGGCAGGTCCACTCTTGCTGGACTCTCGCGATTCCTTAGTTGTAGTCGCTCGTGCAATTCTTTCAGTCGTGACGAGCTACCACTCACCTGACTACTAGCCGGGGTCGAACTTGGCGTATATCCAGGCAGCGCGACGTCCATCAACGAGCGTATTGCTTGTGTCTCTAGACCACGCAGGGAGGACGCTGATTCAGACGGTATCCGCACCTCCAGCCCTTCGTTCATATGTTCTTGAGCAGCACGATCGAGGTTGAATCGTCCCTTCGACCTAGGAGCCTCATCCACCTCCATGCGTGACTCTGGCCTTGAGCCGGTCACCACCCGCTCTTTGGGCCTAGCCCCCTTCTGCATGTCGAGCTCGCGCTGTCGTTGTTGAATCCTTACAAGCTCTGACTTCAGCTGCTCGCAATTGGCGGCATTCTCCCGCACCCTTTCTGCCTGTAGCTGTTCAGCTCTCATCATGTCCAGTTCCCTCCGCGCTTGATCCATCTCAACTTTTGCCTGGTCTCTCTCGAGCACCGCTTGATCCCGGTCGAGGTTCGCCTTGTTTCTCTCCCGCTGAGTCCTCTCAAGCTCTCTCTTCATGATGCTGACGTCCGGATATGCTTCCCCCGTCTGCTGTGCTCGAGACATCAATGGTGTCTTGCTCGTGCTCTGGCCCGTGGATCTGGCTGATGGTCTGGCCGGTAGTGGGAATTCCCCTGCTCCATACTCAGTGTTATTACTCAAGCCAGGGTTCCTTGCCAAATCGAACCCCCTTATTGCTCCATCCACGTTCCAAGACAGCCACCTGGTTTGCTCTTGGTTAGATATCCCATCGGTGGTGTAGCCCACCATCAAAACTGCTTCTGTCGCAGATTCCCGACACTCGCCCTCATCCTCCAACTGGAGGATGGCGTTCAACATCACTGCCATTCTCTCATCCACTTGAGTATAATCCAGGTCCCTTAGACGTCTGTATAATTCGTCAAGTGTGGGTTTTTTCAAAGCCGTTGGCATGGACTTCCAGAATCGATCTGCCATTTCCGTAATTTCCAAATGATCTTGAGTATTGAGTTCTACCTGAGCAACTTGAGTACTACCTGAGCAACTTGAGTATTACCTGAGCAACTTGAGTATTACTTCTTGAGGTGTCGTTCAACTTGTGTTCTCTTTCTTCAATTGAGTACAGTTGAGTAGTCAATTTGACTTTACCAAATCAATCTGAAAATAACACTCCATTTTTAGACTAGCAGGTGGTGTTCCTAACCTAAAACCCCCTTTACTATTATAGTTAAAACCCTTTCCTTTCCGTCCTATTTAAGACAGTTCAATTGGAAATTTTCTAAAAACATGCAGATTCATTTTATGTTTTAGCACCATCAATCATTTAAAATGTTAATTGTCATGCCAATCACCTCTAAAATTCTCCACCTGTTTTGTACCCCCACACCTAACTCGAGATTCTTCCCTCATGCCCAACTCAAGACCCCGCGTACCTGACTCAGGCGATGCTCAAGTAGTATTTCTTGTGAAGATGCACCATTATCTCAGTTTCTGCGAAGACCACGTGTAGGATAGCGTACAATTCCCTTGGGCTCAATTTCCCCCTGTTTGGGTCATACACCGTCATAGACCTCCGTTATTCCTCTTTCTATCATGAAGTCTCGTAGTCTCGTTAGTGCCAATATCACGTGTTCAGGATCGATCGTGTTTCTGTCATTGACTCTCGTCACTAGGAAGCACAGATATTTGCCCGGGACTTGTGCTACTGATGGTGGAAGCGCGGCCATTCCTCCCAGTCCCGGTCTCTGTCTAAACAGAAACTCCACGTTCTGGTATTTTCTCTTGAAGTCTGCTTCCAGTCTTGATTTGAAACTCATGTCCGCCGTGATACAGATTGCGCTTGTCCTGTCTGACAGAATGAAGTCACTATCCGTTATCAGGATATTCTCTGAGTATTCGTTTGGTATTTCAAACTTCGTTTTGAAATTCCGTCCTATGGTCGGCTCGGCTTCTTCCCCTTCCAGCTCCAGTCCGCACTTTTCTCTCACTTCTCTGATTTTCTTTATCATCAAATTTTCGGTGTGGGTAAGTCCTACCCCCACTCCCCGGACAAAAATACTTATCGACGTCCCCGTCGATGATGCTGGGTCTGAATTATCTGGCGGAATGTCGAGCGGGCTGTCCGTTGCCGTCCAGTCGAAAAGAGGATCCTCCGTTTTCATGTACTTCCCCGCTGATATGTCAAATTGCTGTATGCTCTGTCCTTCCTCGCTTTCGTCCTTGACATCGCGCATCCATTCTAATATCCTCAGGTTCGTATTTTCCCTCCTCTCTATCTCGCTCTGCTCTAAATCCGTCTCGCGCTCCGGCGTCGAGTGGTCTTCCTCTGCATAGTGTTCATTATCATTGATGATCTGCCATTCACCATCTGCCGCCAGCTCGCCCACACTTGTTTGTTCTCTGCTTAGGTCATCGGGCTTTATCTTGTCGATCAGGAAATCGTCTCCGTACCTGTTGTACCTCATGCCTGTGCGTTTGCGATTGCCACTCCTTGTCCCCGCTGCTATTGACAAGTCTGGTTCTGTCCACTTCGGCACCTCACCTTGATCCGGATCGTTCCAATCCTCCTCCACAAAAGATTTCGCTTCAGAGTCCGCGTCTATTTTTTCGTTGTCATCCAAACTCAAGTTTTCATTGCCATCATTTTTATCTCTGGTGCCTTTCTCGTTCACTTCACATGCTGGTTCCACCAGTAGGTACTCTAGTCCCTCCATGTCTTTTGGTACACACCAGTCCTCTGGGGATGGGATATGAGGCTTCAGGTTCTCATAATGTGCTGCTCGCCCAGTACTCAAGCGGTAGAACCGTCCTTGTTGATGTACTTCAGTTATCATGAATGGTCCTCTCCATTTCTTGAGTAGTTTCTTCGTCCCCTTGGGCGGTATCACATTCTGGAAAACCCACACATACTGGCCCACTTCATATGGTTTCCCCTGTAATATTTTTTCATCATATTTCTTGCGCTGTCTCATTTGTGCCTGCGCAGTGTTCCTCCTGCACAGCTCGTTAATTTCCTGCTGTCTCCTGATCGCCTCTTTCACGTAAGCTTGAGGTGACGTCCTCTTTCCTTCATACTCCGGGTAACAGAACGTCAGGGGCATCGCTCTCTCTTTGCCTGTCAACATCATGAATGGGCTGATTCCCGTCGTTGAGTGTTGAGTACTGTTGTATGCCCCTACGACTTGAGGCAGATACTTATCCCAGTCCGTCATGTATCTAGAGCAGTATACCCTTAGCATGTTCACCAACGTTCTGTTCTGTCTCTCTACCAGTCCGTTGGTCTGAGGGTGGTAGGTAGTTGAGTGTGCTTGAGCTATGTGTGACCTCTTCATTAATTCCTTAGTCAAGTCCCCCACAAAGGCTTTGCCGTTGTCTGACTGAAAAGTCATTGGACAACCATACCTTGATATCCAATGGGTTATCAAGTGGTCACAAGTCTCCTCTGCTGAAGCTGTTTGACACGGCATCGCCTCTGCCAGCTTTGTGAAGTGATCAATTATAACCAGTATCTGTTTATACCCTGAGTCCGTCATACAGATCTTCTGATGGTCTATTTGCACCATTTCATTCAATTCCGAGCTTTCCACCGACTTGAGTGGGAATTTCATTTTCCTAGGGTCTTTCACTTGCAAACATGCCAGGCATGCATTCACCCACCTCTCACAGGCTTTCCTCAATCCTGGCCAATCGAACCTGTGAAGTATTCTTTGTTGCACTTTGTCTATCCCCTGGTGCCCCATTTGATCATGTGATCTGAACAGCACCTCTGTCTGATATAATTGTGGTAGTATGATGAGGTTGTGCTTGTGTAATATCTTGTCTTCTTCTTTTCTCTTGCATGCTACAACCCCATCAGCCGTGTGATAGAGTAACTCTTTCCTCTCTTTGTAGAACTGGCTCAGGATCTTGTAGCTGTCTTCCTCAAGTTCCCCTTTCTTCTTAGACCCCGTTCGGATCCATTTGGAGAGATTGCTTGTCATCTTGTCATTCTTCTGGGCTCTTACCAGGTCTGACAGCCTATATCTCGCTCTGACATGTTCCTTCAGCGCCATGATCTGCCCATTCATCTCCCCAGGGTTGTGGACGTCGTCATTCAGCTTCACGCATACTATCCTTCTCACCACCTTCATGTCGTCTTCCGGCACCAGATTTGTTCTCACATTCGAATTGCATGATAGCTCCCTGAATGGCTTCCTCGAAACTGCAATCCTTTCAAGTTCTTCACCACCTCGTATCTCCTGCATGTCCAAGTTGAAGGTTCCTGAGGACGGATCTGTTTGTAGTTCCCTGTCGTGGTGTCTAATCTTTTCTTCTGCCAATATCATGCAGAGACTATCTTGATTGTCACTGCTCGCCTCCGAATCCACATCCAACATTTCACACTCCCCGGACAAATTTTCTCCTTCAGTGTTTTCTTCTTCTGTGGACGTGGACCGCTCCCCGGACTCTTGACCTGGTCCCAGGTATTCAGCTTCTTCCTTGAATTCCACTCTCTTTCTACTGACTCTAGTCTGCTCAAGTAATTCAGCTGGGATCTTTTCAACCAGTGACTGCACCACTTCCTTCCCATTTAGATTAGTCACCTGCGAGGTGTTTCTATCACTAGCTGTTCCGTTCTTCCGCAGTATTGTGACCTCAGGTTCCTCTCTACAGTTTTCTTGACTCACGGGCTTATCATCTGCTAGTCTCTCGAGTAACCCCTTTAAGTCCTCGTCTATTTGTGCTTCCCCCGTTTCTACTTGGTTGAGATCGTAGCCTTTTGCTTTGAGCGTCTCCCTCACGATCTTTGACCTAAGCATTATTCCTATAGGCATCCCTCGGTTCTTTCTTAAGATTGTTTTCTTCGTGGTTTCCTTTGGTAACTCGGGGTGATCTTCTATCGGTTTGCCTGATTTGTCCAACCATCTCGTGAGAGGAAGACTGTCATATGTTTCCTTGTCCATGAAGGAGAAGCCATCTTTGATTTCAGGTCTATCTGCTTCCCTCTGTTCTTGTCTCTCGTAGAACTCCGTCTTCTTGCTCAAGTTGTCAGCATTTTGATGTTTATCTCGTGTTCTGCGCTCAATTATCATATTAAATCCGTCCAGGCGAACTATCCACCTCCCAATGTAACTTTGGTCCATTGAGTACGTTTTCAGCCAGCTTAATGCCCGGTTGTCGACTCGCAACTTGAATGGCTCGCTGCCTAGGTATGCCCTATATTTCTCGACAAAGGTAACCACCGCGAACATCTCTGCTTTCGGTGCTCCGTACTTCATTTCCGTGTCACTTAGGACTTTGCTCCCGTACGCTATCGGTCTCAAGACTGTCTTCCCGTTCCACTCTTGTTCTTGGTGGAGGATTCCAGATATCGCTACTACCGACGCGTCCGTATCCAGTACGTACATCCCCTTCTCTGTTGGCATCCCTAGTACTGGTGCCTCGCACAACTCTTTTTTTATTCTCTGAAATGACTCTTCTGCTGCGTTATTCCACGTGAACTTCTTGCCCTTGTGCCTCATTAACTGTTGCATCGGATAAACCTTGTCTGCGTAGCCTTTGACAAATTCCCTATAGTAGTTTGCAAAACCAAGAAAGCTCATCAATTGGTATTCCGTTTTCGGCGATTTCCAAGTTAGGACTGCCTCTACCGCGTCCGGATCTGGTCTGATGCCGTGTTTGTCCACCATCCTGCCCAAGTATTTTATCGAGTCCTTGAGTATCTCACACTTTGATGGTTTGCACTTCAGTCCCGACCTCCTCATACACCCAAAAACTTCGTCGAGTCTCTCAATGTGGTCCTCTAGTGTGGGTGTCGCTATTACCACGTCATCCACATAGCACATTACCAGATTGCCGTACTTCTTCGTCACGCCTATCAGCGCGTGTGCCATCAACCGCTGAAACGTGGCTGTGGCATTGCAAAGTCCAAACGGCATCCGTTTCCATTGAAACAGACCCAACTCGCGGGCAAACCCTGTCTTGTCCCTGTCCTGCTTCCTCAGCGGTACCTGCCAAAAAGCCGAGCCTAAATCAAGAGTCGTAAAAAATTTTGCATCGCCTAACTTCGAGAGGCTCTCATCGATCCTAGGTATGGGATAGGCATCCTTCACCGTGACGGAGTTCAGGTATCGAAAGTCACAACAAAACCTTAACTGGTCGCCTTTCTTTTTGGCCATCACTACTCCACACGCCCACGGTGATTTGGATGGTTCTATCATGTCATACTCTAGTAGCGTTTCAATCTCCTTTCTACAGGCATCCGATTTGTGTGGGGTCATGCGCCTCGCCCCCTCCCTGTGCGGTATTGCGTTTTCCTCAAGTTCTATTTCATGCTCAACGAAATTGCAGCACCCGATGTCTGCCTTATGTCTTGAAAAAACTTCTTCGTTCCGCTCTAGTACGTCCTTGATGGCTTCGAGCTGTTCGTCCGTGAACTTGCCCTTTAAGTGTTCAATATCCTGTAGGACCGGTTTATCACCCTGTATTTCGTCTAATGTGGGCCGTTCCGGGAAATTCCAACTGCTCGATAGTCCATCGTCCGTCTCTGACTTAAGTGACTTCACAAGACCTGACGAATCTTTTATTTTATTCAATCGTCTCAAGATACAAATCTTGTGCCTATGATTGGGACAATCAACAACTTCATTTTGTTTATGGTTTTCAGTCATTTCATATCGAGTTTTAACAGGTAAAGTGTATCCCAGTTTCCTCCCCCTCTGTATCGTGATTGGAATGTCAAGGGTATTCAACAAGACACTCACGCAGAGGCCGCTCTTCGTAATCGAGAAGGATCTTCCTAAAACAGCAGCACTTTGACTATTTGGGTTTGGGACCACACATACCTGCTTGTTGTCACTTAGTTCATTGTAATTTTTCATTCGTAAGCTTACAATCGCCGCCTCGTTCGCCTTTAGTCTCACCCTCCTACTCAAGAATACCGGTGCTTTGGTTTCATTTGCCATTATTAAATTTACCGGTTTGATCGCGTACCTCCTATCCGGGTTCCGTATCCTGAACATTGCGTTGTTAAGATCAATCGCTACATCAAAGTTCCTGATGAAGTCTCTGCCTAAAATAAATTGGTCAGACTCATCTAGGTTTTCTACCACAAGAAAGCTCAGCCACAGGTTACGTTCCCCCAGATTGAGGGCTATTATCGGCGTTCTGCCCAACACCCGCAGGGCCCCTTTGTTTGCAGCTGACAACCGTATTCTCGAATCTATCAAATTATCTTTGTTGAAGCCCATTCGTTCCCAAGTTTCGATTGGTATGACACTCAAGACTGCTCCCGCATCGAGTAACCCACGTAACTGAGTCTTTTTGCCACTTATGTCTAACACGTGTCCTGTCACATCTGCCTCTGTCCCGATGTGCATCGCATCTTCTTCAAGCATGGCGCAGTGTCCGATCGATCTCACTTTCAACTCTTCTCTCCCCACGTAGATTTGCCCAATTAAGTCTTCATCGCATGTTATCATTGTTTTGGTATAGATGTTGATTCCATCTATATTTAGCATCACTTCGTGTGGACCATAAGCTTCTGTTATCAACACGTACTGACTTGCTACCCTCTCTCGTGAGTAGTGCTCTCAACGCTCTAGAAGTCGTTTGTGGACTTATACAACTCAAGTAATCTGCGTACACATCAATGTGCATTATTGTCTGGTCACTTGGTTCGCTTAAGTTTCTCGTTACTTCGTGGCCGCCCACAGTGATTATTGACATTATTCTTGCCCCAATCTTTGTTATGCCAAATGGCTTTCCTGTAACCATTTTTACCGTGTTGCAATTTCCATTTTTTGTCGACCCCTCAGCAGCTTCTGGTATTGTCTGTGAGCAACTTAATGCTTCGTTCATCTTTTGTCTTTGGATTTCTTGCTTCAGTCGTTGTTCTATTTCTTTCGCTGCTAAGTCTTGTTTCACTTTGTTGATGGCCTCCGCTGCCGCCTTCTCATAATCTATTTCTTGTGTGTTCTTCGCCGTGGCCTCTACTGCACTATTACATTGTGTTACAGCTTTCACTGTTTTCGTCGGTAGCTCCGCATTCGGTCTTTCTAGGTCTTTCGTCTCAAATTCACCTTGTCTGTTTCTTTGGTTTTGCACTGCTGCTAGCGCCAACTTGTGTTTTGGATGACTCTGGTTCTTGACCGCTTCCCAAAACAACGGACAGTCCATCCTGAAGTGCCCCTCTTGGTTGCAGAAGAAGCATCTTGCACCTATTTTGATGATCAAGCAACTATAGAACTCGTGTTCTTCCATCTGGCTCATATCTTCTTCATCGGGTGCATATCCCAAACTCTTCATGCCCTGTTTGTATGTCGTGCAATCCGCCACATGATGATCCGCCGACCCGCAGTTAGCACATGACCTGCGTTTGTCCATGTCATCTCTGGGCTTGTACCATGACGACCTCTGTGGCTGACTTCCACCTTGTGTGTTCCTGTTGTCTGAGTACGAGTATTTCTTGGGTTTCATCAACATGTACTTTCTTGACTTCTGCCTCATCTCTTCTGGAGTTGGTGCACTGTCTTTCGACAATGTGTAGTACGTTGCTAACATCGTTCTCAAGTCATAACTCTTCACCCCATCAATGAACTTTGAGGCGATACTGAAGTTCCTTCGATTGGTAGATTCTTCCGAGTCACTCCTTCTTCTCAAGCTCTCAAGATCATCTAGGAACCTGTCAATCGATTCATCGTCCCTTTGTCTCCTCTTCTCAAATCGCATCATCGCTTGATGACCCTTATTGCCTGAGCCGAATCTATTTAACGATATTTCAAAGATTTTGTCCGCTGTGTCGCGTTCCTCTTCTTTCTTCGCAACCACGCATTTCAATGCCGTGCCTTCCAGATTGCTCAGTATCGCTGTGCATGCTTGCCTCTTATCGTTCAAGTTGTCTTGTTCTAAGTGCAACCTCATGACTTCTACCCAAGTGTCAATGCACCCATCTGAATCATCTTTGAACTCCTTCGGTTTCTTGAAGGTTTTCCTGGATTTGTTGCCTCCTCTGTCACTCGAGTCGGTGTTCCTCGTGGCGAAGGCTTCTAGCGTCCCGTTCATCTTTTCCCAGGTGCTTGCCCAAGTCATGGCATCCGGTCCCACGTTGTTGTGAGTCGTGGAGTCCCCTGGACCACTGGTTGTGTTCACTGTTCCATTCTTTATAATGGCCCTGGCCCCCACCGGTGCCGTTATCGCGGCCTCCCGGGTTGCTGGTAACGGTGTTGACTGTCGTTTGTTCCTTTGAGGCTCCACGAAGTCCACTCTATTACCTTGTGTCCTCTCTGCAGCTGGCCTGTCTTGTTGTGTTGAATTCCTAAGAATAGCGTCTAGCTTTGTCTGTATTGCACTTGAGCTCTCAGCCTGTTCCCTACTCATCGTATCCATTCTCGTTTCCAAACTCCCTAACTGGCAATTCACTGCGTCATATTGCTGCTTCATTTCCTGCATGTCCTTTCTGATAACCTTCTATCGCTCTTCATCAGTGGTTTCTACTTTGTCAGACATCTTCTGAAGCTTTTCCTCCGTCGCTCTCGCTAGATGGAAATAGTTGTCCAAGTACTCATGTTTGTTGTGTCTCATTTCTTTCTTTATCACATTTCTATCCTCTTCGCTGTGCTTCAATTTCTCATCTATCTGATCTAGTTTCGCCATCAAGTCGCTTAACTCAAGAGTTGTCGTTCCATGGTCCGTTGTTGTCCTGTAGTTGATCGCTGGTCCCGATTTTCTCTGACCCTCGTTCTGATCGGTCTCTGTCGTTCTCGTGGAGACTGTTCCGAATGTTTTGCTTTTCTCAACCTTCGTCTCTTCCACTGCTGCGTCCTTCGATCTCATTCCGACCATCATTGCTAATCTTTCAGTAAAAGACGTTCTCTTTCGAGACTCATCCTTCACTGTTTCTTGCGTGTTGCCTGTTGTGTCTTCCGCGTTGTCTATCGGTGAGAACTCTATGGGATTCGGGTTAGGTTCTTCCGCATTAGGCATTGGAGTTGACTCTGTCGTCTTCTTTCCTGCTTCATCCACACTTTGATCAGGTGTCTCTAGATCAATCTCGATGGTGGGTTCTACTCGTTCCTCTTCTATGCCCTCTTTTGCTTTGTTCTCCGTGGTACTCCTCGTGCTGACCATACTAACTGAAAAGTTCTTCTTTGTTATCTTCGGACCCATTGATGTGTTTTTACGTAGCGACGAGTTATACTTTGTCTTCGCTTCGGTAGATCTCTTCTCAGCTACCGGTACCCTACTCCGCCTCATTATTTACAATTGTTACTATTTACAGTATTACTACCTACAAAATTCTACTCTAAAGTTAAAACCTCTTTTGAAAAAAAAAATTTCTAAAAAGAAATCGACGATTTGCTGAAAACAACTTTTCTTAAGCTTTTGAAAATTTTATGTGTTAGGATAGGATAGGGAAAATGATCTTACAATTGGTTACTTCAACCTGGTTTAGTACTCTTTTAGTGCCCCCTTCCTATTATTCAGTGTTGTCCCAGTGCTTCTTGTTAGTATCCCCAGACTAGTGTCCCAAGACCAATGTCCTAAGACTAACGTCCCAAGACTAACGTCCCAAGACTAACGTCCCAAGACTAACGTCCCAAGACTAATGGCCCAAGACCAACGTCCCAAGACTATTGTCCCAAGACTAGTGTCCCAAGACCAATGGCCCAAGACCAACGTCCCAAGACCACTGTCCCAAGACTAATGTCCCAAGACCAATGGCCCAAGACCAACATCCCAAGACTATTGTCCCAAGACTAATGTCCCAAGACCAATGTCCCAAGACCAATGTCCCAAGACCAATGTCCCAAGACCAATGTCCCAAGACCACTGTCCCAAGACCAATGTCCCAAGACCAATGTCCCAAGACCACTGTCCCAAGACTGTTTCGTACCAAGACTGCTCTGGTCCAAGACTGTCCCAAGGCTGCACTGTCCCAAGACTGTCCCAAGACTGTGTTGCCCTAAGACTGTCCCCAGACTGCAATGTCCCAAGACTTCTTCGGTACTGTCCCAAGACTCGTCACTGAGTGTCTGGATATCGGGTCTCTTCTTTTTCGTTGTAGGGACTATTGAACCACTGTACCTTTTACCACCACTTGAGCTTTGTAAAAATTTTCCCAAAATCCCTATCTTACTGGTCAAAACCCAAATACTGACCCCCTGTATTTGAAACTCTTAATTCCTCGCAGGTATCTTGTGATCACCTGTTCGTGAAAATACCAACAACAAATTTTCACCAAAACATAAAATTTTAATCTGGAAAAAATTTCAAAAACAGATGGGTGAATTCTCCTGAAATTCAAGGTTGACTGATGTCAATTTTTGTCCGAAAAAATGTCTGGTACCCGATTGCCACGCGTTTTCCTCCCCCCTGCTAGCGATCTTATGGGGTATCACAAAAACTGTCTATGTCCGTTCCCCCCTACCGATCCGACCAGGGTACCTACCTTAACCTGATTCTAATTTTAGATATCCGCTTCCTGTAACCAACGCGTTTAAATATCTAATGTAACTAAGTCGACGATGCCGAGCTATTAGTTACTCTAATGTCCCCCCTTTTTACAATTTATAACCGCTAACCTCTAACCTAACCAGCCCCCCTTCTAACCTCCCCCCTTTTTAGCCCCCCTCTTAAGCCAAAAAATCCCTTAAGCGCCGGGTGCTAAACCTCTCGAGAGAAAACCGTAGACCTGTTTCCAGGCCTGCTTGTGCAAAAACTTCCTCAAAACAATGGGACTCCGCGTATCCAATTTTACACTTAACTCCTATAATGTAATGTGGATTCTAACGATACCCGTTGCCCAACTTGAGAACACCCCTGTGCGTCCTCTTGTGGTAATCTTGTGCTGGTTGTCTCTGTTCTGTACTTGACAGCAGCACACTTTCCCACTTGGCTGGTCACCTCTTCCAGTCAAGTCTCCTAGTGGTCCGTTTCGATCCTTGTGAACCACTTTCCCACTCGACTGGTCACCCTTTCCAGTCAAGTCTCCCAGTGGTCCGGTTCGATCCTTCTGAACCACTTTCCCACTCGACTGGTCACCTCTTCCAGTCAAGTCTCCTAGTGGTCCGGCTAGGTTGCAATCTGTCTGAAAACCCTTAACAACGCCCCCACTCGGGCACCTTTTCAGAGTCACTGGTTTAAATTGCTAGATGGATCGAAACGATCTGTCTTATAAAACAGTATGGGTATACTATTTGATTAATATGAAGGTTTGATCCAAATGATCTGGTATCAAAGTCACTGTCTTTTCGTTTAATGGTTTTTTTTTCTTTTTCTATACTTTTTTCTTGTTTTTGTTTCCCTAGTTCCCCCCCTTACTCGGTTAGCTAGGCCTCGTTCGGAGAGCATACCAGGAAGTTTTTTCAAGTTTTCTTAAAAAGCTATCACGGTACAACCGGAAGGTTTACACGCTCCCGTTGAACCGTACCACCGGTACTCTAGAATGGGCATGCAGATGTTGTTCTGTTTTTCTTTGACATCTTTGCCAAAATGGCCGTTTCTGACGTTTCTCAGAAATGTTACGTAAAATTTTAAAATACGGGAATATTCTGACCTTCACCGTTCTGCTAATCATCCGAATAACGTCGTTAATCCTTCAAAATCATTAACTCGGAAGGTTCACTGCTAAAAATTCAAAATCTGCAGAGATTGCATTTTGTCCATTCTTGTCGAATGTCACAAAAACAGCTGATCCTTCTCGCTGCCATTCGCTGCCATTACAAAATTTATCGCTTGTGAGTTTCGTGATCTTTTTCTCGTCGCTGGCATTGTTGGAGCTTGGTTTTTGTGAGGACTGATTATTGGGATTGTTGTTTTTTTTTTTGTTTCCTATGTTGCACTAATAACCGTGATGACCTTTTTTGGCGTCCAGAGATCTTTCAATTTTGACATTCATGTAGTGAAGGTATGTGAAACGAGGTTTCTACACCTTTCCCCATTTTAAAGCCCCATTCTCGATTTATAAGACCAGTCCGTCAGCTTTTTCTCTTGTTCTTCGTTTTGTATTTTATTTTCACAATTTGCTCTTCCTGTATAAAAAATACTGACCCGGTTCAGTTGCGATACAGGTCTCACCTTGGATTATATGGCTATGAATTATGTTTTCCTGTAATCTTCCAGTATCGTTGCTTACATAAGGCACATTGGACAATTCGATTTTGGCTAGTTTAGGGTAAATTTTCATGGGTCTATGAGACTTTGGAAAGCATCCCATGGGAAATACCTGTAACAGTCGCCTACTGCAGTCACATATGAGGCTTAAGAAAAATAGGCCCTATAACCACTAGCTCAAGGGTCAGGGACACTATCTCTTGTGTTTTTCTACCTCAAGAACGGTCGGAGCCAGTTCGGTTCGCTTGCGACATGAGACTAGAACTCGCTACAGCTTGAAGGCTACTACCAAAATATCCCCCCACTCTAGAAAATAAGAACGTCCCCATACTTAGGTCTCAAAATACCCAAAATACGCGAACGCCGTTAAAAACAGGGTCGGAACAATCCGTTAAGTTACTTTTTATTGGACAGTGGAACTTTGATCCATTTCAGATGGATCAACCTAAAACTCACCTTATCTCAACATAACAATTATAAAACACACTCGAGAAATTTAAATTGGGAACTCACATGTCGATGTACTCGAGCACAAGGAGTAATTAAATTGGTAAGCAACTCAAGAATTAGGTAATATAACTAAATAAGTTTGATACTGGTCAGTTTTGGTAACAGAAGTAAGTTCTGGCTCTAGAATTTGAGTTTTTGTATGAACCATTGGGACACTCAAGCTGTCCACCTTTCCCTTGAAGGCTCACTCTAGTTTGTTCCGAATCGTTGTTCTCTCTTCGTTTTGTTATCTCTCTTCCTATTCCGGGATAAGACAGCTCTACTCGTGTCCTATTTTATATCTAGAAATTGCGAATAGCAATTTTCCGCTGTTTTTCTTGAGTATTTTCCCGCGATTGTAAATTCGGATGTTCTGATTTTTCACTTTCTGTTTTCAGTTGGTACGAGAAAACTGAGCATGACAGGCTCCATTCGAAATTTTGAAAATTAAAATTCCACTCGAAAATTACGTATTTTCGTGTCTCTCAAGGTCAAACTTCCAGACATGACCGACTGGCACAACCGTCCAGTTAAGTAGAATGATTCCTTCGCTTTTAATGCTGTTTAAAAATTGCTCTGCTTCCGTGGGAGCAATAACTGTCAAGTTATGAAGTTTGCGGTCATCTTTTGTCACAGCTTTTTTTGAGATTGTCATTTTCTGTTGCATTGTTGTGGGGAATTGTTTCAGTATATCGGAAGCACAACTCGATATGCCTGCGCCCGATTTTCAGCTGACTTGATATTTTCTTTCGAGAATAGGGGGATGAGATTGATTATTTGGATATGTTTTGTTTCTTCCGTCGATTTGTTTGCTGATGGCGCATTTCTGAATTTTGTCTCCGTTTCAATCAGCACTTCATGATTAATTGGTAGCTGAGATTCCGTCAGTTGTTGCTGACTAATGACTTAGTTTTACTCAAGAAGGGCAAAAAAGCCTACACCCAGATTATACTTGGAAATACATTAGATCTTTTCTCTTTTAAAATGTAGAAGTCAGAAGGCAAAAACAACATATACCAAATTATTTAAAGAAATTTATATTTTCATTGATAAAATTCGTTTTTAATGACAATTCAAAAATAGCTTGCTTGTTAAAGAAACTTCAATTGGTATTTTTTCAAATTGTACAACACGTTTAGTTTTTCAACTATTAACTTTTTCAAGTATCGCAATTAGACTTAATAATGTCAAGATAGCCAGCCGTTCATAATTCTGAAAGCCGCAACACTTCCTTTGAAAACTCTTAATGAAATCAAATTGAAACTCAAAATGAAATCAAATTATTTGAAGAAGAAGAAGAAAGAAATCAAATTATTTTATTATAATCTCAATTAAAGAAGTTCCCGTTATTTTTTAGTTTTAGAGGCAAAGTTTAAACTTGAATGGCTGCTATCTGTATGAAACTAATACAACATCTTGATTTTTTGCCAATGGTCAAAATGATTTTTGGTAGCTAAAGGAGTGATTCGGGTGACAAGCGTTTTTCAAGATTCAAAAGAAACAAAAAGAACTTTTTCTTTTCGTTGTAACAGTAGCTTGCAAGATTTTTTTTTTATCTTGAAAACGATTCATTTCAGAAGCTTTGAATTATCTCAATTCTGCAGAATGGCTAAAGGAAATCCTAAATCAAGCGGTTAGTCAATTTTATTTTAGGCATCGATATCTGCATCAAACGGATAATTGGTAATGTCTTTGACGAAGACTTTCAGCTGGCATGCGAGTAACTAGATATCGTTCGCAACCTTTTAATATTTGTCACTGCTTAAATTTTTTCTTTGTTGATACGGTGGAAATGAAAAAATACCGAAATTGAAAAAAAAAGATAGAATGATTGGCGCCTGGTGATACAGAATTTATTGTTAAAAACATTCAAACATTTCCTCCAATGACAGAATACAAAAGTAATAAAGTCACTGTTTACTCAAATTTATCGGCGCATACAATTTAAGTAACAAACAAATCATGTTTATATTATAACGCAATTGAGTTTTTGACAATATAGACAAGAATCAAGAATCGATTTGCATGCTTAGAATGGTACTTTTTGGGTTAACTCATCATAAACAATAGTTTAGTTTTGATGATATCGAACAATTTCTTGATTTTAAAACAATGATCTCTCGTTGGTTTCTAACTTCGATTTTGTATTTCTTAATAGAAAACATTGATTAGTTTCGTAGAATAGAATTTATGATAAGCAATGGACTTGAAAACAGACGGTCTATGTTTTGTTTTGGTGAAAGAAACTGAAAAGTGTCTCATATTCTTTCTGAACTATTTTTAATCCTTACCAGTTTCCCGATTACAGATGAATCTAGGGAAAAAATTGAATCCCATACTTGATGATTATTGTACGATTTGATTGTACTGGCAGATTTTTTTTGAAGAGGACGAAATAACATTTTTTACTGTGCAAAAAAAAACATTTACTTTTTAAAAATCAGTCGACAAAAATAAAACAAAGGCATGTAATTACATGCTTTCATTGACTCTGTGAAAAGCTGCATTGATAAAAACTCTCTATCAATGCATTTGATTCTGTCAAAAAACTCATGCAGTCCGATTTGTGTACTAACATATGACGAGAAGCGGAGTCAAATTATTTGACAGTTTTAATAAGACTCAGAACCATTCCAATTTGAATTGAAGCAAAATTTTTGGTCTTGATAATGCCATTCTGGACGCGAAATTCATTTTTTTTCAAAGCGTGCGGTAGAGTTTTTTAAAATCAAAAACTATTTCAGTGAAGTTAAATATCAGTCAAAAGAAATAGGGTTTTGCCCTGAAACGAACAGTTTTAATGCATTTTATTATTGGTTTAAGTGTGCTTCTAAGGCAATTATGTGCAGGGATGCGTAATAATATATTGCAGTACTATTGTGTAACCGTTATCCAATATATTGTATTGGTTCTACCCTACCAATCAATTATTGCAATAATTGCAATTAATTGCCGGATGCTTTGAGAAAATTTATTTTTGGGTAACACTGTGAGTTAAAAAAATCAAGTACGCGTAATTATTTTATCCACAACAGAATTTTCCCAAAATCGCTTGTTAACATAAAAAACGCTTGTTAACATTGGGTACGGAAAACGTCCAGCCGTCTAGAATAAGACCAAAAGCATCCGGAAGATCCTTCGATATCTGCATCTCGACCGCTTCTGTGATTTTGCCCATGTAAGTAGTAACAGAACAGCGTGATATAGGCGACAATTTGATGTTTTCTAATTAAGCAAGATCGTTCTCGAAAAATCCGTGTTCCCGGTTTTCCATAAAAATCCACTCAATGCACTTGTATATGTTGGTGGCTTTTTTGGAGTAACATTTTGATAGCCGTGACTGATTATCTCCACCTCTGATTTCTTCTCTGAAGTCGTGGTGCTGAGAAAAGACGTGAACAAGAAGGTTATTGTACCCAGCAGATAACTTCTGCATTCGCTTGTTCCCACATTTGCATTCAAATTGGTCTCCCCCAAGGGCGGTGAAATAGAAATTCGCAATTTGTTTGCTCGTATGGGGAGTGCAGTCAAAGGCTTTAGGCATGGCTGTGCTCTGAAACCAAGTGATGGCTGAAATGAGTCAATTTGCGTCAGCAACACTTCCGGCCAATCACTGGCAGTTGCGGTGTTTGCACGCTTTGATCATATTGTTACACTATTTTGTCGACAGGACAATCAATTATTGTATTGTATGAAAGCTGACAATCAATTATTGTAATATATTATATTGCAATATATTGTGACCGCAATATATTTTTACGCATCCCTGATTATGTGTGTATTTGATTAATTTGCAGAGCCTAGAACTGTAATGAAATCATTAAAAAAATTATCAAGACATCTGCATCTCATGCATTCTAGTAACGTTCATTTTGAAGCTGTTTGTTTTGAAGCAGTTTGAAGAAGCATCATCAAGATGATGGCAAAAGTTCCAAAGTCGTAATACGCACAATTTTGATCAAAAAATAAAAAACTGATTTAAGTTGTAAATAATCACCCGGTGTAATAATCACATTTGCAATTAGCAAGGGAATTGCAATCGGTTGCCATACACTCTTTCCCGTAACAAACATTGCGCTCACGATTAATTGGACTCTTTTCCTTTACCTTTGTTCACAATGAATTGAATTTTTTAGCGTCTCTAGTACGCGAAGCCTGGAGGTAAGGGACAGCAAAGGAAGCGGGTTCGAATCTGATCAGGACCTTTTTTTCAAACGGGAAATGTTCTGTTTCACATAAATTTTCAGCCGATTGTTTGTCGGCTATGTTTTGTGGGCTTCGTTGTCGCAATTTAGAATAGTTTTTTTTGCTGTGTGCAATTTTCATTGAAGTTGCTCTTAATGTTTTGATTTACTCCTGCAGTTTGTAATTTTACTAGCCTTGATATCGTATTTCCTTTTTTGTTTTGCTTGAAAATTTTGTTTGGGCCGATGTATTTCGGCCTATTTTTTATCGACTAAATGACCTTATTTTTGGTCGCTTTATGGAAAACAATTCATATCCTCCGCTCCGCATCGAACAAAGTACTAAAAGTTTTAGCAAACAATGTATGTTGCAAAGTTTTTCAGGACAAAACTTTTGGTTTCGGCTCTACTGGAATTTCTTCAAGTTTTATTGACTCAGTAGCCGCTCGATAATTGTTTTTGATTTTTTATTAAAAGCCGTTGATTGGGTTTCTGGGCGTGTTTTCCATAAATTGTACATCATTCTAGGCAACAATTGAGTTTTTACTTGTGGTTTTTTTTCGATTGTTGTTTGAGTAAGTTGTTTGACTCAGCTTTGCCTCTGAGTAAAAAAATTAGTAGATGTTATTTTCACACTAAATTGTTTTGCGTAAAAAGCCATTTTAGTTCAGCGAGTCTGTTTTTTTTTGTGAAAAAGATTATTTTTTTCAGGCATAAGTAAGATACAGTCTGCATTTTTGTTGTTATATAAAGATCACCGTTTCAGTTTTTATCGCAAAACTCAAGCTCAATTGTCACGCAATATATTTGACTAAATGTTTAACTTTCAAAGCTGAGACAATTACTATTTGTGATTGAGAAACCGCGATTGAGACGCAAGTTTAGGGCAATTGAAATTTGAAAGAATATCAATATTTGGCCGTATTGAATGAAGCATATGTCCAGGAGCGTAGCAAAAAGCATGCGTCCCGATTAACATGCGCAACTAAAATTGTACCTTTGATTTACTTTATTGCCGCCTTTGGTTTCAAACACGGCATTGGCAATTAGTGAACGCGTGTTCTACTTTTAGAACGTTTTTTATTAAAGTTTTCATTAGCTTTACATGCGCGCTAAAATTGATTACCGCGTAATGATAGGCAGACCCTCCATAAATCTTGTTAAGTTTAAAAAATCAAATTTTGGTCGATTCGGTTCAAAAACAGTTCAAGCACGTTTGTCTTATTGTTTTTTTTAGAAAAAGTTATTTTCGAGTTTTCTTGAACCAAACAAAAGGCTTTTATTGTGGCGCTCCGGTAGTGATGGTTTCCAGAAATCATATAATTGCTGGTTCGAATTGCTCGTGCGCTGGTTATATGCGCTTTGTGTCAACCTAAATAATCAACCCTACGGGTTAGGCCTCCGGGTTGATTGACTAAAAAAATGAAATGCGTACCTCAGTAATTCATTAAAGTAGAATATTTCAACAAAATGTCTGAGTATCCTTGTTGTTTTGAAGAAAAAGCCGGAATATTTGTGCTCGGGTGTTTTTTTGGACAAATATCGACCTTCAAACTAACAATTTTTGACCAAAATCTTATGCAGTCTTAAAATATGCAGTTTTCATCTCAAAATTTCAAAGATGTTTCATTTGCGATATTTTGTAAAGTTACGAGGGTATAAAATTAACAATTTGGCGCATTTGTAGTTTGCGCATTAACAATTTGGCGCATAGCGTAGGCAGTAAAAATTTGGAAATATAAATTGAAATAAAGTGAGCTAATTATGCAAATATTGCATAAGTGGACTGAAAACGCATCAATTTTTGTTCCGACTTTCGATACGAAAGTAACGGAATATTTGTGCTCGGCTCGGGGTGGGTTTTTTTTTTCCTCAGACAAATTTCGACTTTTTAACTAGCCATTTTTGACGGAAATTTTTTTATGTCATTCAAAAGGTATTGTTGTCTTGAGCTTAAATTTGAAAAGATATTTCACCTTTGATTATTTTTTGTAAAGTTATGTGGGTTTAAAGATTGCCATTGTGGTCAATTTGGGACAATAAACGCGCGATATGTTTCGCGCTATTAACGCGTAAGCAGAGATTTAATCCGTCTTAGAAATTGTTCACAATGGTTAAAATAAGCTTATTTGCCATAATTGATTTGTTACAATAAGCGAAATTTGTTCTTTAGTACTTTATATGGCGTGTTCGGGGATGATTTCATGAAAAATCTTCAAATTTTAGAATTTTATTTTTTCATTTTATTTTTTTTACCTTTAATTTTTTTTATGTTACTACTGCTCCATAAACCTTAAAAGGCAGTCGGAACATTCAGGGCCCTGATTCTGAAAATATTTTACATTCAAGAGTCAAATTTTTCCAAGGAACTTTAGATCTTGTTAACTTTCATCAAGATGCAAAAGGGAGGGGCAACTTCGTTAAAAAGAACACAATTCGAACAACACTGCTCGTATCAGGGCGAAGCCCTGAATGTTCCGACTGCCTTTTGAGGTTTATGGAGCAGTAATAACAAAAAAAAATAAATGTAATAAAATAAATTGAATGTTTTTTCTAAAATTTGAACTTTTTTTATGAAAAACATCCCCCCACACGTCATATTAAGTACAAAGTGATAGATTTTGCGCCTATTAACAAATCAATGATGGCATATAAGCTTCCTTGAACCAATTTGGAACAATTTCTAAGACGGATTAAATCTCGCTTACGCGTTAATAGCGCGAAATTTATCGCGCGTTAAATGTCCAAAATTGGCCAAAATGGCAATCTTTAAACCCCCATAACTTTACGAAAAATGATCACAGGTGAAATATCTTTTCAAATTCAAGCTCAGGACAGCAATAGCTTTTGAATGATATAAAAAAAATTGCGTCAAAAATGGCGAGTTAAAAAGTCGAAATTTGTCTGAAGAACAAAAAAAACCCACACCGAGCACAAATATTCCGTTACTTTCGTATCGAAAGTCGGAACAAAAACTTTAAATCTGTTTTTTCGATGCTGGGACAATTTTTTGAAAAATTGTTTAGGGTAGTTCGAATCAGGACTGAAAAGACTTTATTATCATAGATTATTCTACCCATTCCGGTGATTATTTGTGCTACCTGATTTTGCGTGGGAAACAAAACAAAAAAAACTAAAACACGCGAATACAAAGATCCTTCTCATTTTTTAAATGGTCGGAACAATAACATTTTATATAACAAGAATAGAAACTATGCGGTTGCTTTTCAACACAAATATTTTAAAAACGTGGATTAATTCACCGCTGATTT
Source organism: Symsagittifera roscoffensis (assembly GCF_963678635.1). Lineage (NCBI taxonomy): Eukaryota > Metazoa > Xenacoelomorpha > Acoela > Convolutidae > Symsagittifera > Symsagittifera roscoffensis. Next base: position 60,905,136 of record NC_087064.1, read on the forward strand.
TTCTATGGCCATTAGTTTTCAAAACGGTTTGAATCTGATTTGAGTTATAGTAATTTTAGTTGTACTCTAAATCTGTTTTAAGGTTACTTTTGTTCTTGGTTTGCTTCATGTCTTCGTCGACTGTCTGGCTTTTTACCGCTTATCAAAAAAATCTAAAATAATCTTTGTTCCTGATGAGAGCCAATTTTTTTTCACTTCTGAACGTCAGAGTTAAGCTGTATTTAATCGCTAAAGAGGCATATTACGTAATATCAAAGCAAATTATTTAATAGATGGACATTTGGCAGTTACCTCAAACGGAAGGGGCATTGTATAATGGCCTTTCTTCTTTTTAGTGCAGGTGTTTGCATTGGTTACTTGAAGCCGTTGATTTAAAATTCACAGAAGTTCCTTTTACACGCGCGCACTCTTTTTGAAACATTTTCATCTTTTTTATTTCTTTTTGCAGTTCTTTGTTTTGTGTCTTAATTTTAAATAAAATTTTGCATTTTTTATTTCTGTTTATACCATACCACGTTTCATTCCGCTTCAATTTTTAAAATAAGTTTTGGTAATTTATCCATGAAATGACAACTGCGACTTCTAAGAAAGAGTACAAAACTCGAGTGCGCCTGGCTAAAATTTCGGCTCTCAGTCTTTTTTCGTCTATGAATGCGCCGACTGATAGCACCTCTGCTTCAGAGAACAAGACAAAGCTGAAGAAGGGGGACTCTGCGGTGGGTGAGCGGGGAGAGGGCGCTGCCGGGGAGGAACTGCCGGCCGATCTGGCCGAGTTGAAAGTGACGATTGACAAACTGGAACAGGTAAGAGCAATGGCGATGGTTTAGGGTTATTTTTTGTGCGATGCATTTTTAAAGAAGATTGAAACAGTATATTCAACGAGTCAATGAGAACGTCATGGAATATTTTGGCGTTTAATCAAAATTTTGAAGAAGTGTTCATTTCAAAGTTTATGAACGTGCTATAATCACAAAACTGCATTATTTCACTGAGCTCATTGAGTGACAAAATTGAAACTAAACATTAATGAGTGACAAAAATTAAAAAGATGTATCACATTTAAACACGCCTGTTCTTTTGTGTACATCTAAAACCCAAAAAGTTCTACTTGAGTGTGTCTGTAGGTTCGACGTGAGATCGTGATTCCGGAGAAGGAGCCAGTGCCTCCTTCTGTGAATGTGAAGATGAGGAAGCTCAAGCCAGCCTCCGAGAGGCACAAGCAGACGTGAGTGATGAAATTGCCATTTACTTGAACATGAAGGTTGTATTTAAAATCAAGAGTAATTGGTTGCTATGCAGTTAGCATAACCTGTCATGGCCTCAATCTCAGTAAGTTCTACCATATTGTAACATAAAAACTACTAATTTCAAAATTAGATTGAGAATCTTATCCTTTTTCATCCGCTGCCCCACCATACTTTATTTTGAGAAGTTGAACTTTATTTTGTGAAGACCAATGTTTTTTGAAACAGGATTTTTTGGATCTTTTTTGTCTACTTCAAATCACAGATCAATTTGCATTAATAATAATTTATGGGCACTACAAATGTCAATGCGGCGATATTTTCGTGCTTTTGACTGGCCGGGACAACAACTTTCAGAAGGACGAAAACTAAAAAGAGATGTTTTTTTTTAAATATCTGTTTATGAAATTAATATCGAGGAATATACTCAGAAAAGTATATACTCAATATAGTTCAGGATAGCTTGGCAGTATTCATTTTGTCTCTTTTTTTGTACAGTTCGAGCTGTTTTTATTCTGGCGTCTCTAATTATCTGAAAATTAATAAAACTTCTGAACTTCTGTAGTTGTGTAGCAAAAAAGCAATAGTTTTTGCAGGAGATTTTGATCAAATGTTTTTGATCTCTTCTAAAGGAAAGTGTTTTTATCCCAGCAAAAATACTTTTTTTAAAATCAGCATCAGCTGTTAAAGTTTTTTATGATTGAATTGTTTCGATAGTTTATGCGAAATAAAACTTTGCCTATGTTTATCTATTATATGAGCATGTTTTAACTAAAATCACGTTCAAAAGTTTTTTTGTGAGGTAATTTAAAAGCCATTTGAGCCAAAAATTTTAAAGACGAAAGAGAAAACTAATCGAAACACGATTTGCTTTCACATTCAAACAGGGTGACAAGTCAGCTTGAATAGAAAATCCCGCAAATTCAATCAAGTTCAGTTCGTAAACAAAGATATGAAAGGAGTCCTTCAAAATTTACAGATGGAGTTATTGCTTCTAGTGCAATCAGCAGCTTAGTGATGTTTTAATATATAATTTATCTTAAAACGTTTTTAAGAGTCGATGAACGTAGTTCAGACTCTTATATAGGTCGCGATGAACTTTTTTTCCAGGAAAAGTCTGAAAATTTGTTCAGGCTCAAGTGCTTTTTTTTCGCGGTTTTGACTTTTGATTTTTTTTATAATTCAGTTCATTTTCTTTGCTAACTCAACTATCAAACAGCAAACGTGTAAAGGTCACGAAAAACGTGATCGTCCTCTAGTTTCGAAAATGGAATTTTCTTTTTCAGATTTCCCAGCGAAATAAAAAGTTTACCTTTGATCCATTTTTTCACATTCGGTCAAATTTATTTTAAAAATCAATCTTAATTGCTTTCGAAATTCGAAGAGTTTTAAGGGCATCTATTTTTTTCTTTGAAAAACGAAAGTCGTTTTTTTTTCTGTTTAATTGCGTTCATTGACTCTTTTCCAACTGTCTGTTGGCCATATAATATTTACGATTTGGCTCATTGGAAGCAACAAACCTGCTTGTATATCAAGACAAAATTATGACAAAAATTGTGTTCCGACAGCGCTTCAGGTCAATTTAAATGTTGTTCGTTCAAATAATCAATTAATCAGATGAAACAATTGTAAATTTGTTTTTTTTTTCAATTTATTCCCTCACACGTTAATGTGAACTGTAAAGGGCTTTTTTAGCGTCTGTCCTAAATTTAAGGCCGAAGAGTCCGCCTCAAATCATTTTGAACCGATTTAATTTGCCGCTTTTGCGCGTTAATTATATCAAATTGGCTAAATTAGCAATTTTGAAACTCCCAACACTCCCGATTTTTTTTCATTTGAGCTTCGGATTTGGATCACAATATCTACTTGTCCGGATAGTTTAAATCATCACTGTAAAACCTGGAATTTCAAAAGGGTGCAGTTCATTTTATGAAGAAAATACGGCTTATTTTGGCTTTTAAATCAAATGTTTTTTAAATAAATGTTTTCAGGCAATATCCTTTTTAAAATTTGTTGCAAATAGTAAGACGCTTATTATTCTGCAATGGGTTTCTTAAATAGGTCTAGTATTTTTTGCATAATTTATGATCAAGTAATTGGATCTTAAACTTTTGGGGTGAATTTTGGATGCATATTTCGCAAAAGCAAATGCGTTTTTTTTTGGTGAAATTTTCAAGAAAACTATCTAACAAGTTACAAAAATGATTTAATTTTAGTAAAATTTTGAAGAAATTGTCTTCAATAGTTTTTGTCCTAAAAGACCTCAATATTGCTAAGATTTCGTTTCATGTTTAGCTCGTTCTGTGCGGATGATTCAAACAACCGATGCTCCTAATATTGCTCGTGATAATACAATTTTTTTTTCAAAATGGGTTTATTTGTTTTCACAGTTTTTGATTGCTATTTCAAGTTTTTATCCAACTTTTTTGACCTATTCTTTATTTTTTTTCAAGTTTTGTATCAATACTTATAACGACGCTCGTTAAAAAATATCTAGAAGCTAAAATAACTATAAATGCTAAGTGCACTCAAAAAGTGCAAGCAAAACAAGGATAGCCGCTTGCTGTGCTAGTAGCGCAGAAAATTCCGACCATAATAAAAAACTGTAGCTTTTTTAAATTGCGTCGTTATTTGTTCGTGTTGGGATGAAAGGATCTGATCCAAAGTCTAGAAGTTCGATATTGATAGCAAATTAAGTTGATTTGGCTAGTCTGTCTCATAAAATAGTTTTTTTTAAATAAAAAATTCAGTTTTTTGCAGAAATTTTCTAAGCTTTATCCCCAAAAAGCGCTAAAAAGTTTGCATGTTAACTTTACTGTAGTAGGATTAAGTTTCCACGTTGCCTGAAAAAAATTTATAACACACGCGAAGACAATTCCTGTCCATTTTCAACGGTCTGCGAATTTAACTGTTCATCCTAGAGTGTTAGTGGCGAAGATGGCTGACCCCGATGCGCCTGTGAGGCAGGTGTCCCCCTCCCAGGTGCAGAAGGTGGGTAGACCCCAGTACAGTCTCAATGGACAGTTCATGCCCCACTCCATCCTAGGCGAGGAGATCGACTTCTACCAGGAACAGGAGAGACGCACTGAGGGGCCGGTAGATATTATATAATGTTGCTTATAGTTTAAGTATTATAGTTTTTCTTTTTTTTTATGTCAAGGTTCCTGCGAGGGACATTAACGATACCTTCGGAATTTCAAATCGGCTTTTCTTAAAGTTGACGTTATTTTCTAGTTCTCTCTAGACCCTGAAAAAATTCATTATTGCGACAAAATTCTGCATCGCTGATGAGTTTTAAGAAAAAATAGCTGTTTTGTTGTTTTTGGTGGTTTTTGTGTTCACCTCCCCCTCAAATTTTAGAAACCATTTCATTTCACCTCACGCTTTTTATCTCCATCATTTGAACACCAAAATTAAGATGGAACATCTGTGGAACAAAAATATTTTGTTTGAACTGAAAATAAATTGTCTTTTTCATCACCGAGAGACACAACTTTTGCTAATACTTTTTCACATATCTTAAGTTTCTTCTTTAAGCATGAGTTTGTTATAGACCTCACTGAGACCTCTTAGTCGACATAAAAGTGGGCAGATGACGACCAGTCAGAAGGAAATAGAAAAGCAAAGAGCACTGTCCACTGCAAACATCGGACAGGTAAGATGCCAACAAGAATAGCTTTCTGAGCAAATAGCGCAGAGGTTCCGGCCACAGTTATTCATTTTTTTTTCAATTTCTGATGTTTTTTTGGATGTGATGCGAGGAGACAACTTTTTCATAGAATATTAAAAATGTATTTCATTATTTATAGTTACCTTTGCAAAATGAAGAATTGAAAGCATAAAACAATTTTTTTCTTCAAAAATTAGTTTTGAACGTAAAATGACGGGGAAGCTTTAATTTAGGCTACAAAAGTTTAAATTTTTAGCTGCTAAGAATTTGGTTGTAAAACTACTTAAACTACTAAAACTACTTATCTGATTCGAGCTCTACTTGATTGCTTTTACTCGCAATAATTTGGACTTAAAATAAAATTTTTCAAACTTCTTTTTCTGGAATCATTGGACACTTTTTCGAAAAATTTAAAAATAGCGATCGAATCACGATTGGAAATGCTTCAATATGATATATCACTTGACTCTATCCGATATTTACTTGTGATGCCTAATTTTGCGTCGAAGACCAAACCTAAAACTCATCCGAAGACAAAGCTCTTTTCCATTTCGTTGTCGTAACAAACATCAATCTGTTCGATCAACAACTTTGCGATAAATTGTTTCGCAAAAAATTAAGGTTAATTGACTACAATACAGCCAGAACAATTGTTAAAACAATTTTTGTTAGAAATCAGTTGATGAATTATTTTCAGAGCCAGGATGCGGCAGCCATGAACCACTGGACTGACTGGATGAACGAACGGAGAGTCCACCGCGACTATCTGAAAAGTGAGCGAAAAGTTTAAATTGTCTGACCTGTTTCCATATAACTTGATTGTATAATCAAACCGAGCTAGAGGTCAGGAAATGGGGAGTTTGTGCAACAACCATAGAAGTTCTTTGGAAATAAATTCAGATCCTCCAGAACAGTGATGTCGATTCAACAAAAATAAAAATTGAAATTTAAGACTAAATTGTTCAATAAAATTATAAAATTTTTTGGCATCAATTCAAATTTTTCCGAAACTATTTAAATTTTTCTTTGGCAATTTAAATTTTTCTGAAGTCGGTTCTTAGCACTTATTTGCCAATATTGGGTACTTTTTGCAATTTTGAAAAAAAACCAAAAGCATTTTTTCTGGCAACTTAGTGTTACATATTTGCAACACTAATTTATCTGTTTTCTCAGAATTTGATTTTAACGAAACTTAGATTGTTTGCTTTCTCCGCGGAACTGTGAAGTGTGAAATTAATTGACAGAAGTAAACTGCTTCAGAACTTAAAGTTTACATTAGTTTTGTAATTTTTGCAAGGACGGATCTGGGAATATTTATCAACTTTTTTTAGATTGATCAAATCTATTTTCCGACCACTCTAGGAACACTATAAATATCCTATTTTCCTAATTTTATCTGCACCGCAGTCATATTTTGGCTAAGAGCAGGCCAAATTATACCAATTATACCAAATTATGCCAAATGAAAAAGACCAGTGTTTGTGACCAAAAAAGTGGCCAAATGTTGTGACCAAAAAATTGGCTGTTAATTGAAGTTAAAAACAAGTTCAACTTTGTAGACAAACTGAAGCGACCTCAGGAGGAACTGCTGATGGACCTGGGAGATGGAGCGAGGAAGAGGAACGAAGTGTTGAATCAGATAGACAGGAACCTCGCATTCATAGACGACGGAAAGGGATACAGGGTAGGCAGTGAGTTCTGGAACCAGCCCCAGTGTGTAGGATCCGAAGAGACAGGAATACAGTAAGTTGATACACAAACCAGGGTCATGTCTAAGGTTTTTAAGAGAGAAGGGAAGCGGGGAATTTTTTTCCTTTTTTCTAAATTGATGTCGTCATTGATATTTACTTGTTATAATTACGTGCTCGTTGCTTGAGGGTGAGGCAACATTACCCAGCCCAGAAAAATAATCAAAAAATTGCGTGTAAATCTTAAGCAGGGGCACAACAGCGGCTCGTTGTGATGAGCTGTTCAGCTCGTATGTTGGTCCTTTCCCTTGTGGATAAATCGTCTTAATTACTTATTACACCGTGGGTAGATTTTCATTAGAAATGCATGTCTGTCATATACTGGCTATGTAACGGCTATTGTTCAAGGAAATTACCATGAAATGTTCTCTTCACCTCTTTTGGCGATCTTAGCTAACTTTTGTAAGAGGTACAAGTAAATTGCAGTTTTTCAGTTATTTTTGACCGTTTTCAATTGGCACATGTTTTAGATTTACTCTTGGCGCAACTCAGAAAGGATATCCTCCAGTGTACGAACACACAGGGATGCCACACGACATTCAACTGGAAAAAGGTACTATTGATCTCGCTTTTATGCCGCTATGTAGATTAGATATATAACATCTTGAATCATAGCAGCTCTTCTTAGGCTTCAAAGAGTTTTGATGTGACATTTATTTTGTTTAATTTTTAAAAGTTTGGTCTACCGATATGGATATGCACGTTTCTTTTGATATGGGCCATCTGTTCTTCAAATTGATGTTTTTATATCTGTTGGCCAAGTTTGAATTTTTTTTAAATTTGCTACTTGCATATTATGTATGTCGTTTCTTGTTTAGGCTATGTGCACATTCCCCCAGGCAGACGTGGCTGGCAGGATGGTGAGTTCCTGGCCAAGAGACTCAGGCAGCTGCAGCAGATCATACACGAAGTGGACCCCAACACACCAGCAAAGGAGGTTTTCATTCAGAGAATTTTTCCGTTTTTAACATTCCAGTTGATATTTTAAACCAAACGGAGAAATTTGTATATATGGCATATCTGTGCCATAAGATCCTATCTTGCAAAAAATTTAATATTTCATAATATCCGGTGGCAAAATATCCCATATGACACATGTGCGGACACCAATTTAGTTAACTCAGATCTTGAGATTTTCACTCCAATTGAACTTCCAGAAATGTTTTAGGACTTCGATGAGCTGATGATTCGTGGGAAGAATAGTGAGACCTTGAACAACCAGTCTCATGTAGCCAGCAGACACGCCGTGTCCAAGACAGGCACCAGAGTCTCAACGGGGGGTCACGTGACTCTGATTGCGATGGAGAGTCCACGCACAGAGAACCTCCCGGATGACTTCTACGAAAATCAAGACGAAAAGTGAGTGCAATTTTTGAACGGAATTTTGACTGAAGCTCATGGAAATGCATTGAAATTTAAAGCATCAATGACGAATTTTTTTTATGCAGCATTTTTTTTTCAGGAACAAGTCTTCAAATTTGCAATATGGTGGTTTATTTATTTATTTATTTTTTCATTTCTTTTAAAGTTCATATTCTAACTCCATCAACACATGGAAAGAAAAAACGCTGTTTCATGGTGAAAATGGAAATCGTTTTTTTTTTGGAGAATTTTATCTACGTTTTTTTTTTCTAATTACGAAAGTCAAATTGGTCATATTATATAAGTTCTGAAGTTGACATGCTGGTTTTTTATGTTTGTGAGAACTTGGTTAATTTTAAGCGTCGAGTCCAAATCAGTCAACATTATCAGTCCCACTCAAAGTCCTCCCAAATCCCGAGGCACGTCCTCTTCTCAGAAATACGTGAATGGACCCGCCCTCAGGGTAGGCGGGGTTTCAGCTGTGTGGGAGAAGGATGACACTAGCAGGGTGGAGGAGATAGGTGCCTCTTGTAGGGTTATATTTGATGGCAATCAGGGGGACCAGGTCACTTCGTGGCTCGAAGTCATCAATTATGGATCCACAGTGGTCAGATTCAACTGGACTGTAAGTGCTAGTCTACTCTTCTTTTTTAGTTGAAGCAAGACCTTTGGACCTTTTTTGGTATCTTATTGCTGAGATACGTGTAACGAATGAATGGATGAGGTCACAAAACGTTTGAGGGTCGAGAGCTCAACTTTGTGCTGGGAAAACATTACAAACATAAATTAATACTAAAGTTTAAGATCGGAGTCAAAGAAACATTTAAGACATCAATTTTTTTATCTCCTTACTTGAAAGCTATACTTTCAGAGAGAAAAACGGTACAACCCGTTTGACAAACCAACCGACGTCCTACAACAGCGCTTCTACTTCAACACTGGGCCCAGTGTCATCCTGCCCCGACAGAAACTCCTGTTCCCCTTCGTGTTCAAAAGCGACAACCCAGGCATTTTCAGTGAAAACTGGCAGATGAACACCACTCCCAAACTGTGTGGGGGTGCGAAGATTATTGTGACATTGAAGGGCGTGGCCATCATGGTAGACAAGTACAAGCCAGTCAGAGACGAATTGTCGGTGGGTGATTTCCACGCAAATAGTCCAGTCTTTTTTATCCCCACCCCCTACCATTGCAAAAGGAAGAAAATAGTTACTTGGTGCAATAGTCTTAACTATTAGCCGCACCATTTAAGTATACGAATTTACAGGGCTAGAAATTCTTTGCTAAGGGGATTTGTAAACAAATAGAATAAATCAAATTGCTGAATATTGTTACATGTTTTTGTTGCATTGTTGCATACAGATATTTTTAATTTGGTTATTCATATTCTAATCTTAAATTTTTCATCTCAAGTTCAAATTCAATCTAAATGGTTTTCTTAAGAGGCGAACAAAAATATTTCTAGAAATGCGTTACCGGGCAACAGTAAACAAATATATGTTTTAAGGCTATGTTGGCGAAGCGCACTGCGGCCAGTATCTCTAAGAACCTGCTGTTGAATATAGTGGATGCCCTGCAGGCTACTCGACCCCCTCCCACTCCTCTGGATGCACTTCTCACAGACGAAGAGAAGTTCGAACGCATCAATCCAGGGGTGAGTCACATCGCACACGCTCAAGGTCAGCACACAAAAGGTCATGCTTCGGTCAGCGACCGGGCACAGATCCAGGTCATGTGGCTGCTTTTTACACATAACTGGGTTATATTTTCAGTTTAGATTATTGCATACGGTGCACTTTTCATACCACTAATTTTACCTTGAGTAATTAAAATGGCCGGAAACGCATATGGGTTATTGAACGATAAGGGAATTTACAATGAAGATAAATTTTCAAATTTCAAGTGTCTTGTAATCGGGAACTAGACTTTTTTCCCGTAAACAACTTCTCTTACTAGAATTTGCACTTACTTCAACATTGAACCTTAGCAAATTCCAGGTTCCCTCCCTTCTGGCCTCTAGGTAACGCGGTCGCTTTAGCATCCAAAGGTCTAGGGGCTGAGTCCCGACAGGAGCTTGTTTTTTCATCATGCATCGAATTTTTTTCCGGTTAAAATTACAGGAATTCGTTTGACTGATTAAGTTTTGTTGGCTTAGATGCCGCGTCACGGATTTTTCAAGGGAGACTTGAAACCTTTTCATGTTTTTTGTTTAAAAAAAATCGGCTCAACTGGTTTCTGCTCAAAGAATGTCGGCTTTGTTTCCGCTTCATAAGTTTTGTTTCGTTGCTAATTTAAAATAAAATGTTTTCCCAGAGTTCCTGTTTGATAAAAACAGGTATTTTGAAAATCTATGGAATTGGGTTTAATTATTTTTTTAATTTTCTTGAGACGCTTTGGAATTTTTTTTGCAACAATTTTCTCAGAAATTTTTCTCAAAAATAATTCTGCCAATTTGATATCAAGGGTTTAATCGAAACAACAGGTTGTTGAAAGCCTTCCTGCATAAGTGGACAGTCCCAATTTTTCATCTTAAAAGTTTTGGTCTTCAAAATTGTCAAACTTCTTGCAGAAAGAAATTATAGATTTGGATCGTTTTTTAGAAATTTTTTTACTTTTCTTCAAAACTACCCTATCAAATGTGGGATGAAAGGTTCGATCGAAAGAACTGGTTGCGAGATTTTTTCATGCAGAAGCGGCGTCTCGTTACTTTTTTGAAAAAAATGTCCTTGGGAAAACTCCAAACTTATTTTTAGTAGAGAAACAACTAACGTTTTGGGCAAAGTCCATTGTTTGAAATTTTCAAATTTACCCACATCAGTATAGAAAAATACAAAAAATATCAAATAGGTACTTCCACGTTTAACTGTGCACCTAGTTTTTTTTTCGAGGCACGAAAATTTTGGTTCACCTAGTTTTTTTTTTCATTTTTTTCGACTTATTATGTTTTTTATGCTTGTGTTGTATCGAAAGTGGTGCAAAGTCCACTTGGCATCTGTATTTAAAAAATTCAATACCACTAGTTCAATGTTAGTTCACCTGCTGCACATTAATACTTTCAGCTCCGAAACGTTTTCAAGGTAATTTAGAAGACCATCATGAAACTTCAATTCCCCCAACAGAAATGTATAAATCCGAACTCATAACCTGAATAATGTTTAGATTAACACCCAACAATGTTTTGGAATACATTTTTCAAATGTTTTCTTTGCAATCAATATCTTTGAAAAATTGTTAATTTTTCTTAGTTTATTTGTTATATTTTCAGCTCGCGGGCGGGGTCAATGAGAAGCTAGTTGACCTCACGAACTTCTACCGTGACCTCTTCCCAGAAGAAGAGAAGGAATATGTAGTTTGGGATCTTGACCTAAACACCATCAGAGAGGTATGCAAAATTAACTTAAATAAATTATTGAGACAAACGAACTTCCGAACAGTTTCGAAAGTTTCCAATTACCTGGAAGTATGTTTCCGTGGAAAACAAATCCTTTGAGATGCCAGGAAATAACAAGAATCAGAATATGGCCGTAGAAAATGTTAAAAATGACTGTTTTTTTTCCGGATTGTTCTAGAAAATTCTGGAGATTGAGGATGAAAAACAGCGTGAAAAGATTTTCAAGAAATTCAATGACAACGTGTACAAACTGACAACTCCTATCGACAGACCAACAACCAACGAGGAACTGTATCACTTAGTGTTAGTACAAGTCTGCTACTGCTTCACAGATGCTTTCAATCACTTTTGGTCCGAAAAACTACAAGTAGTTTAGTTTTGGATGTTTTTTTGCTTCGGTTTTTGACACCATTTTTGTTCAACTAATTGCGACTCCACTTTTTTTATTTTTTTCTGAATAGTAGGCGCGATAGAGTTGTATATCAAGGAGTAAATCAATGGATAAAAATTTTATATGCTCAAAAAATAGCTGGATAGGGTGTTGTAAAATGTAAGCTTGAAAAAAAATTGGTAAAATTTTAAGGCAAAAGAGGCTACCAAAATTTAATTATTCAGCGATTGGCTACTATTTCCGGTTATTGTTCAATTCAGCCGCAATATGACTTCACTATAACTGTTTTCATTTCTCTTTAGGTACTCGAGTGTGTCCCGCATCTGCGATGGAATCGTCAGTTCCTCCATGGCTCTCAGAAACTCCTTTGCACTCCCGGACGTCGAATTCCTCATGCCACCCGAATTATGTGAATAACTTACTCTCCTAAAATCTCAAATCTCGTCTCTATTTAGTTATGATTGATAGCAAACTAGTTTTTCTTAATGTTTCAGATGATAAACCATTGGGTTTCGCCATCAAACAACGAGAACGTGAGATACTTTTCGTTTTTTTTCTCTAATTTTAATTAACTTTTGAGTTTTTTAATCATTTTTTGTAAAGTTTAGTTTGAATCTATTGCAGTAATTGATTTCTGATCTTTTCTGCAGTGTTCATTGTGGAGCAAAGTAAGAATCATCGATTGAATTAAGTTTGAGTTCCATTATCAAAGCCGCGACCATCTCTTTTCCGATTGCTCAAGTGATTTCACTCATTCAACCATTCATTCGAAATCATGAGTGAATTCAAAAGCACGTTTTTGTTTTAAAGTTTCAAGCTATCAGGGGCGGGTCTACGACTTTCTCGAAGGGGGCAAATTTTCAAACAATGTTTGAAAATTTTGTCGACTTTTTTTTAAGTCGACCAAATTGACTTTCCGAGCACTCCCAGAGCATTAAAAAGACCCAATTTTGACCAAACATTTTGCGCCGCAAAAAAGGTCAAAAAAGCTGTTTAGAGGCGTTTTTTGGAAAATTTTGACCAAAAACTTGCTTTTTTTGGCAAGCGCCTTTGGAGTTGGTCGGCCTAAAATGGATTTCATAAAATAATACCAAAGCGGGGACCCTTTGGTTGGTGAGGGGGTCGAATCCCTAAGGAGAAAGCAACCCCCCTCCCATAAATCCGCCCCTGCAAGCTATATTGAAAAACTATTGAATTATCACCCAAGTGAAAGAGAATTCTACCCGATGTGCTAATTTAATTTGAGAAAAAAACTCAATCGTTTCATGGCGCCTATAATTTTTTCATGATTTTAAGTTCGCCTCTTTTATCATTTATGATAGGCTTTGCTGAATAAACGCAAATGGGGCTTTTATGTTTTCTGAATTTTCTTCCTGTCCACCTGATTTGAGATGTTTTGCATTATTTTCTAGGAGAGGAACAAAAGCGCAGACAGAAAGCATTGGAGGGCACAGATAAAGGAAAAGACGGAAAGAAAGGGGCGCCAGGTGGAAAAGACAAAGGAGCCAAGGTATGAACAAACCAACACACTGTGAACAAGTTCCCACGTGAACTGAAAATGGTCCATTTTCTAAACGCTTCAATGGAATCAAATCAAAATGTATGGAAATATAATACGGATTATATTTATCTTCGCAAAAACATGTGTCTGAAATGATCATAAAGGGTGTGTGGTAGTTTGTATTTGGAAGTAATCTTTTTTTTGCGAACCAGTAAAATGTGTAAAAGGAGATTTCGAGTATTCGCTTTTGTTCCGATAATTATTTATTATTTTATATTTGAATCTAAAAGTCTGTTTGATTGAAACATTCTCTGCTACTTAGACAGCAACCGGAAAACCTTCTTTTTTACACAATGGTTAAAGCCGGCAACGTTTCATCAACGATATTTCAACAAAGTGATGATTATTTATTAATCAAATTTTTGCGGTATCAAATAACACAAGAGTTAAGAATCCAAAAAAGTCCAGCTTAAAAAAAGAGAGTGAGAAGAAAGATTAGAGGCATCACTCGGCAGGCTTAACCGTTTTTTTGATTTTTTCTTGATGTCTTCATAACAGTTGATGCTTGCAACTGATTTAAAAATACACGAAAACGAAATAATAATTATTATTATGATAAATATAAATCTTTTAATGTCCAAATCAGGAAACAGAACATCTGTTACTACCTCCAACTATTGATAATTTCGCCGGCTTCCTCTCGGCGCCGAGTAGTTACCGGGCCAAAGACGCCGCCGGCAGACGAGCCAGTTGGGTCTCGTCGCCCCGAATCAGTTCGGCCGGCGGAGACCACGACAAGTCGCCTAATATAGCTGTTGACGAGTCAGACTCGGTTTCAGTAAATAACGCAGATGAACGAATAACATCTAGTAGACCTAAAAGTGCGCCTTCAACTGACGGTGGAAATAGCCCCATTGCGGATGGAAATATTGAACATGAAACGAAAAGTACATTGGGAGTTCCGAAGAAAGAAAAGAAGTCTAAAGAAGTTAAAAGTGGTTCACAGAAACCAAAGAAGCAAGCTGCTGCTAAAGATTCGACTGTAAAGGGATCTGCCAATAAAGGGGTACAGAAATAGTGAAGCCGGAATGCTAGCCGATAACTGACAGATAGAAAACTGGAAAGCATGATTTAAATGTTAGAGAAATAGTCTCTGGTTAAGATTGATGACTGTATATATTTATAATTGGCTGAACTAATTACAAGCACGCAAATTTTTCTTGCATTTTGTTTCTTCTACAGGGTGCTTTGAAGATATTTCTTTTTAAGTTATCTCTCATTTCACTAGAACTTAAAGATTGCGTTTTTTTTCACGCATTTTTCGTTGGTTTATCGAAAGCTTACTGCATTCTGTACTAAGCAAGGCTACACGGTGCTAATTTATGGTAACCAATTTAAAAAGAAAACTGAAAATTTTTTACTTATTTTTCCAGGGGCGGAGCTAGGATTTTCTCGGGTGGCGGATTTTCAAAAGTTTTGCGAAATTTTATCGACCATTTTTTTAGGTCGACCAAATTGATTTACCGAGCTCTCCCAAATCACTTTGCCCTCAAAATTTGTATATATTGGCGCCAAAGGCGCCTTCAAAAAATTTTAGGGTCAGTCAGCAAAATAGATATCTCAAAATAGTACAAAGGGGGACCCCTTAGGTCAGCCGGGGGTCGAATCCCTGAGGGGGGAGGCGTCCGCCCCTCCCCCTAAATCCGCTGGTGTGCAGTTTAAATCTGAAAACAGTTCACTTCATTTGGTTCAAAGTTAATGAGGAAAACAGGTACAGTTGAAGTTATTTTTACATCAATCGACCTCATTTTCCTCCTTAACTTTGAACCGAATGTTCAGGGTGAAGCTTTAGTTGCAAAGTTAGCTATTCAATTGCACCAGAAAAACTGGTCAATTTCTATGCAATTTTTGTCGGAATTTTTTTGCGTCTAATCTCGGCCCAATTAGAGAAAAACGAGTTTGAAAATTTCAGTATTCTTTGTTTTGATCGGTTACTGTAAAACAGCAGTATAATCTTGCTTAGTACAAAATGCAGTGAACTCTCGATAAAATACCGAAAAATAAGTGAATAAAACACAAACCAACTTTATGAAATGTATCACCTGCGTTCGGCGAGTTTTTGCCACCTGTCACAAAAAGAATGGTTTCAAGTATTAGTGAAACGAGATATGATTCTTAAAAGTCACCCTGAAAAAAGTCCAAAATGTTTTCTCTTTGCGAAAAATAAATGAAATTATAAATTTTTCTTCGAAGTTAATTTAATGAAAATAACCTAAATGATTTAGTTATTTTGCAAAAAAAAATAATTAAAACTTTTTCAGAGTAGATTTTTTCACCTAATTTTCTAGAAGGTTTTCACTTGACAGAAAAATTTTACTCAAGCTATGCTATTTAAATTGGCTTCCTTGGAAATCTACTCGAAAACCTCCAAATGAATTTTAAGAATAATCATTGGATACTATTTTTGCAGCGCTAGTTTGCTAGTATAATGTGTGTTCTTGTTTTCGTGTACCGCTGTTGTGAAATTTAATAATTATTTTGTTAATAGGGTGGAGGTGGTGCTAAGGAGAGGCCGGCTAGCAAAGCAGGTAGTCCGAAAAAAGACGAGGCATCCAAGTCCAACAAGAAGATGTCAACTGTCAGTGGCGTCAACATCGCCCAAGACAGCCAAACTGACGGTAAGCTGAACCGAAACTCAGTAGAGACAGAGAGCACTTTTGCTCTCAACAACTACAATGTATTTCAGAAGTTATCTTTAATTGAGTTTTTATTAATTATAGAAAAATTATTTAACCCTCTGGAAAAGTTTTTTTTTGTTTGGGTATTCGCATTAATTGCAGCTGAATCTTCTAAGGGTCACGTGCAACAAATCTGCATCAACATACCATCAGCCAGATATTTTGTCTCACATGTTTTTTAAATATAGGAATAATTTACACGATGCTTTAAAGGTATAGAGGTACTTTTGTTCTGTAGTCATCAGGATGAAAAGTAATCATGGCTCTAATTCCAAACTGCCAAATCATGGTTAGGTCGGACTCGATACCACTGAAGGCATCGCTCGAAATCTTAACGAACCTATTCGAAATTGATGTCTGTGTAGTTTCATTTTTGAACGCATATAGTTGTAAATCAATGTAGGTCGTAAAATTTTAAGGTCAGCGGTTAGTCAAATTTTTCTGTGATTCGAAATTTTCTTTGATTCATTCGAAATTTTTTCTGATTCATTCGAGGTTTTCTATGGTTCATAAAATGATTCTCATTGTGTAATTGGTATTTGCAGCTATCATTTCGGTCACGATGCCTTCGATGTCTTCAATTCCGGGTAAAATTCTGCACTAAACACTCCTTCGTTTTGGCACCTAATTTTACACCGTGAAGTGTGAAAATTTTTCAATTCATGCGCACGATTATAAAGCACTACAAGATTTTTGCACCAGTGTTCATCAAGTTTAAGTTTCCTTATTTCGTGATCGCCATGTTTTGTGTTGTTTTGCGGCTTTGTAGTCATTAACGAGATCAACTCGGGCCTACCCGATGATCTTCGGGAAACGAGTGCCGCAGAAGAGCCGTATAATAATCTGAATATAAATGTAATCAATTCCGATGACGCCGCACGTCAGAGTGCTTTAATGGGTGTTGATGGGGCGAATACTTCGGGTGTGGATTTGACCCGTGAGAATTCAAATGTTGGCGCGGATATATTCGTGAATGAACACGAATCAGGTTGATTGATGTGTTGTTGTCTAATAGATGTAGAATACAGAACTCCTGTAGATGTAGAACACAGTAGTAGATTTAGTGGGGGGGGATGCGGACGCCTTTCCTCAGGAATTCGACCCCTTGCCAACCCAAAGGGTCCCCCTTTGTACCATTTTGAGATATCCATTCTTGCCTGACGTACCCTTAAATTTTTCTAAAGGCGTCTTGGAGTCAATATTTACTAACTTTGAGGAAGCGCGCGGAAACAACGCAATTTTTGGTCAACATTTTCCAAAAAGTGCCTAAAAACATTTTTTTTGGCCTGTTTTTTTTGAAATTTTTAGCTGCGGCGCATAAAATTTGGTCAAAACAGGGTCTTTTTGGTGCTTTGGCTGAGCTCGAAAAATCCTTTTGGTCAAACTTAAAAAAAGGTTGACAAAGTTTTCAAATTTTTTTTTGGAAATCCACCCCCCTCGAGAAAATCCTAGTTCAGCCACTGTTTCCATACTTAAAAAAAATTGTATTTCAATGATATAAAATGTTCGGAACACAATTATTTTTGAAAAAAAATTATTTGGTAGAGTTGTTGAATTTTTGGTGACGGGAAACGCTTACTGAAGATCCAAAGACTAGGTTTTTACAGCTGAAAACCAAATTTTTTGCAGCTCAATTAAAATCTTTTAGCTCCAGTCGCTGGCTTTACTCTGTGTAGTTTTGTCTGAAAAGCATAACCCCCTAATTGGTGCTTGGAAATCATTGTTTCCAAATCAACGTTGTCTACACCAAAAAAAACTCAAAAATTTCTCAAAAACGATTGACTGACGTCTGAAAAGCTTTAATATATTATGTCACTCAGCCTGGTCTGAAGATTATTTGGAGATCTACCTTTTTGCGGGAAAAAATTCAAAGCACACCGGATCGCATAGTTCCTTCAAACTTCTTGCTCCTAACAAAAAATGCGCTGTTTTTGGCTAGTTTTGATACACAACTTGTATTGAATGATATTTATACTATCTGAGACGTCTTGTTTCGAATTATGTGCGCTTCTCAAACTTACCAATAAATTTTGTTTTATACTGTTACTCAATTAAAGCCTTGACTGTTACTCTTATTCACAAATGGTTTTTTTAATCTGTAAAATTTACGTCTTAACATCCAACCTTATATGTACACAAGCAACCGCATGTAAAATACCTTGAGTTTAAGTTTTATCAGCCTAACTAGCACAAATTTGTTTTTGTCAATTTACAGCGTGCATGTACTGCTTCAACTCTATGTAGCGCTGTAAAAGTTTGTGGTTTATCTTCCTCTAAAGCTCATTTTTTTTTGCAAAATGATGTTTTCTAAAATGTGCTATAACTAATTAGGTCGGCGCGAAAATTCACTCGTTTTCTAGTTGTTCTAGAGTTTTTTCGAATTCTGTACTTGCCTCATTGTTTGTTTAATTTTCGAAGAAGCAGTGTACTAATTGTGCTCGGTATATTTTTCTTATTCAGTCAAATTTCGGTTTTTTAACTTGTCAATTTTGATGAAAAAACTGACATCCTGAGCTGAACCTCACTGCTATCCTTTCTCGTAAGAATGCGGGGTTTTGAAAGTTACCAATTTGGCACATTGGAGACAAATCGAGCGATATCTTTTGTGATATTAACGCGGTAAGCGGCGATTTATGTCGGCTGAGAACTCGCTCCAAATGGATTTGAGGCAAGCTATGTGGGTATGATGATACGTAATTGAAGTTAAGAAGACTTCTCGCATATTCGGCCGAAGCCCTGAATGTTCCGACTGCACTTTAAGTAGTAGTTAAATGAAAAAGTTTTTTGGTTGAATAATTAACAAACAATAGATTCTCAATTTTTTCCCCCACATGCTATGCAAAATACAAAGGGCGTAGTTTGCGTCTCTTATTATTTTAATAAAACTAAATTGCTGGCCTGAATTCAGTTTGGAACGCATTAATCCGCCGCCAATGCGTGTTATAAGAACGCAATTTATCGCGCGCTAATTATCCCAAATTAGCAATTTTCAAGTCCCCGGAACTTTACAAAAAATGTCACAGGTAAAAAAATTTACATTTGAGCTGCAGAAAACAATATCATTCTGATGGTATAAAAAGTTTTGAAAATAAAAGTTAAAGAGTTATAAAATTGTCGAAAATAAATGACTGAATAAAAAAATCTACCGAAGGTATAAATATTCAGCAGTTTTTCAAAAGTACAAAAAAGTATAACATTTTTTCTGTGTATAGTGTTTGGAGAACAATTTTTGCAAAAATGCTGCAAAATATTTTAATAAAAATACGAAAAATTGCAAAAATGCTGCAGAATACTTTCATAAAAATACAAAAAACGCTGCAGAAAAGTTTCATAAAAATACGATTTAAGCAGTCTGAACGGGCTTAGCGCTTATCGAGCAGCCTTGTCAATTTTAAAACCAAAATATTTTTTCGATTCACTTAAGTGTTTTTTTTGTAAATTAAAGCTCTCTCTGTCAATTTTTCTCTTTTGCGAATTGCAGCTTCACCTCTGTGTTAGTTTTGCTTAAGCAGGCCTGAGAGCTGCGAGCTTTGCCCGCTTTCATTGTTCATATAATAAATTGCAAAAAGTTGGAACAGACAGAAGTAGTTAAAATAGCAATCTGCCATTTTTGAGCTCTTTTTATTCATAAACTTAATTTCATAGGTGGTCTTAAGACAACCTTCAGTCGAAAAATAAGCTTTTGCATGCAAATTTTTTTAGAAATAGGTTATTTGCGCTTTTTAATTAATTTTGTCTGTTCAATTTTTTTGTGCTATTCTTTATATTGCGGTAATCTTTAAATATTACATTCACTCAATTTAAAAAAAATCCAGTGAGAGATTGCTTGAAGTTTCTGAATGAGTTTGAAAAGCTTGCCACGATGTCTTTGAATTGCTTACAATCGATTTCAAATTTATCAGAAGCTATTCATGAGACTACTTTTAGTTGCGCTTTTTCACGCTGTTTGTTTTTCAGAGAAAGGGGGCGTGCTGGACATGAGTAGGGCGGTGACCTCGATCGAACTCGAGGAGCCGGCGGAGGATGACTCACTTCATACCAAGTACAGGGAGAGAATGCACATCATGGTATGATTTTACCGTTTAAAATAGTTAACACGAGTGGCGGGATATCATCACCAAAACAAAGTTTGAAAGATTTTAAAGTCGAATCACTCACTGAGAGTAAAGTTTTGACTGATTTTTCAACAAAAAACGACCAAATGAAAAAAAAAATGTTTTTGGTTGGTCGGAAAAGTCAGCTAACTAGACTCTGTAACTTTCTAAGATCAAATCAAAGTTTTCTGATAATTATTACATTATATAGAAATAGCAAAATTTAGGCAGGGGAATCAAATTATTATCTGAATATTAAGTAAAAGTGTAACAATAAAGCAACAGAATTGCCTGCTGTTCTATTTGGATCTCTTAAATTATTTTCCCCTTTTGCAAGAGGGGAAGGGGGGGGAGGGAGATCGATTCGCTGCTAGATTCAAAATTCACATATGCTTTTTCACCTATTTAGTTTCTTGTATGGGTGCCAATTTGTTACTAGGTACCATTAATATATTACTTAGACACTTAGAGATATTCCTCCACTTCGGGGCTTATTTTCGTTGTGATTCAGGTTCGTGACCTCATTGGAGACAATCTGGTGGAACTTCTTCACGCTTACGATGACATAAAAATGCGCAACCCATGGAAACCCAACTTGCCAGTTGCATAACCAACCAGACATCATGTCAAATCTGAACAAACTGAAACAAATATTCAAATCATTCTATCAAATGAACTAATTCCAATCTTCTAATGTTTCTGTTTTCCTCAAAAGTACAGAAAAACCAGGGGCCGATTTAAGGTGGGGGGTGGGGACGCCCCTCCCTCAGGGATTCGACCCCCTGCCGACCCAAAGGGTCCCCCTTTGGTACTTTTTAAGAAATCCATTTTTGGCAGACCGACCCCTAAAGTTTTTCTAAAGCCGCCTTCGGCGCCAATATATACTAATTTTGAGGGGAGAGCGCGCCGAAAAAACGCGAATTTTTGGTCAAAATTTTCCAAAAAGTGCCTAAAACGATTTTTTAGACTGTTTATTCAAAATTTTGCCTGCGGCGCAGAAAATTTGGCCAAAACAGGGACACTAAATCGTGCTTAAAGAGAGCTCGAAAAGTCAATTCGGTCGACCTAAAAAAATTGAAAAGCCGCCCCCCTCGAGAAAATCCTAGATCCGCCCCTGAGAAAGACTACTAAATAAACTTTCTGATCAATACAATTGCAAGGACTCGGCATTTTTCATGCAAACGTTGAAAAATGCTGATGCTTTTAAATAGCAGCCGAGACATGATTTTTTCAGCAACCAGCCGTTAACTTACAGTAAAAAATAGTAAACAATTAAATTACCTGACCGGTATTTCATTTCCGTTAGCAAAAAAGACAAATTTCCAGCGTACAAAATGAGCATAATTCAGAATGACATAATAGCAAACAATAAACAGCCAACTGAATATACCATAATTGGCATAGTATTTCGGAACAAATCACAAATTTATTGATTTAGACGTCTCTCCTTATTCTTAATAGGCCATTTTTTGGTTGCAATTGCCAAATAGTAACAATTTGGACAAATATTTATCACAAAAGACATCTTAAAGTGAGCCGCGATATTGAGACGACTTTTTTGAGCTTGAAGAACGAAGTGATCTGTAAGACTTGTGTGTTGGTTCGTGGTTTGGGAGCATATCGCGAATTAATTTTTCCGTGTTGGTTACATTAAGATTTGGTAACTGAAAACTTCGAAATGAGTTTCAATTTTGATAGTTTTCAGGCGCAGAAATGTGTTGGTTTTTAGCAAGGGTGCATTTCTTTGTTTCTTTATACTAGCGTTAGCTTAGTGTATTTTTGAGAACTTTTTTTTCTAAGCTAAGAAACAAATATTGGTGCAACTTTTGGGGGCCCCTTTGCAGCTTTTTGATAGCATGTGCTTTGAAATTCGAAAAGTAATAAGTTAACACAATTGATTCATTATTAATTCATCATATGAACCGAAAAAAGCTTTTGTTTCAAACAGCATAACCATAAAAAATTGATTTTAGAAAATTTCTCAGTGAAAAAATCTCACAATTTTTGAAATGCATAAATTGTTCATAATGTGGCTCTATGCTTTCCGATTTGTTACCTGCAAAATTAGTGTGGATGCTTTCAGTTTTATATATTCCAAATTATTACTTGCAAAATTGAGTCTATTTGTATTTGGTGGCACTTTTGGAAGCGCATTCGCAATTTATTAGCAAATGTAGCTGCTTTATCCGTGACTAGTGTTTGTCGGTGGTTAAGCTTGATGGCTGAATGGCTAGTGCGTGACTTTCAAAATCTCTCGATTGCAATGGGATGCAGATCGAATCATAGCCCCAGCCGAATTTTTGCTAAATGGAGGCTTAGTTCTAATTTTTGTTTCTTTTTCTACTATTGCATTTTATAGAGCTGTTTTTTATCATGTTCTCGCTAGTGTTTGCGAAGTGAAGCTTCGCTTCTATGTATAAATTTTTTTAAGGGTAGGTTTACTAAGCCATTTGATTAATTTATGTATTTGCTACTTGTTTGCATTATTACACAAGGTACTGAAGTTTTTGTTCTAGTTTTAGCGTATATTGCAATTATTTTTTGAGAGTTTTAAAGTTTTTGCGTCCTCATCAAGTTGAGATTTAATTGAGCAGTTTTCAAAGCACTTGTCATGCAATCATTTTCGCTTTTTTGAGGGCCTGCAAACTGGATATCATTTACGTTGGTGTTGTTTTGAGTGCTTACCAGCTTTTTTTCGTTTCACAAAGTATTTCACAGCTTCCTGTTTCTTGTTTTCAACACTTGTAAAAAGTAGTAAAATAGCTTGTTACTGAACACAAAACAAAACAAAATTGCTCCTGTCAGGGCGTTTTACTTTCTACTGTGGTGTTTTTTTTAACTCATCCGCCACATACTATGTAAGAAACAAAGTGATATATATATTGCGTGAGCAAAATATTAGATAGACCAAAAAACATGCCTCAATTCAATTTGGAAAGATTTCTAATTTAGATTAAACCTTCGCTTACGCGATAATAGCACGAAATATATTGCCCGTTAATTGGCCCCAAATGGAAATCTTAAATTGGAAATCAGAACCTTTCGAATGAAATTTAAAAATTCTCTAAAAATTTGCTAGTTCAAAAAACGAAATTTTTCTGGAGAAAAAACCTACCCGGACACAAATATTTAATCACTTTCTTCAAAAGTTGGAGCAATAAGGCCTGCTCCCCAATCAACAACCCATTGTGAAAAAGCTTTTGATTCCATTTCGAGGCCAAAGTGTCTTGAAAAAGCCCGTTACAAGCCTTTAAATATAATTCAAAATGAAGATGGAATCAACCTACAAAACTATTGCGGAAGTTAGTGAAAAGTACTTTAAAACATAATTTTGTCCCCACAAAAATTAATTGGCAAGCAGCGAATTTTATTATTTGCAAGTGGGTTGCTCAGTTTTTAGTGGAGCCCGCAGTTTGGTAGTGGCTTCCGCAAATGTAATCAAATATCAACAGTTTTTTTGGAGATAATTATAGAAATTCTCAACGAATATATATTATTGCTAGAAATAGAAACAAAGGCGAGTTTTAAGTACAAAGAATGAACTTTTGTTTGTGGAAATCAAAAAAAACCAAAACTGGAACAGTTTTTTGAGCGAATAGCAAAATGAATTGAGCCAAGCTATCTTAAGCCATTTGTCACTGGCAACTAAATTTTTTTTAGAAAACTTGTTCCAATTATAACTACAAAATTTATCACGTTTTTTTTTACAGAACATATCTATTGCTCTTAACATGCACAGTTTGACCTTGGCTTTGGATGAAAACTCAGAATAACAAAATCAAAAGGCTATGCAGTATTTGTAAACTCAGCGTCAATCATGGCCTAAATTAAGCACGCTATCAATTTTTTGCAGAAACTAACAGAATCATTTAATTTAAGACAGCTCAAGAACGCGACAACACTACATTATTGTAGATGGTTTTGACCGTAGAATAATATGATGAAAATGAACTTGAGTGATTTTGAAAAAGTAGCTACTGGCTCTGATTTTTAATTTTCTTGTTTTCTTGGAACAGTTTTTTGAGCGAATAGCAAAATGAATTGAGCCAAGCTATCTTAAGCCATTTGTCACTGGCAACTAAATTTTTTTTAGAAAACTTGTTCCAATTATAACTACAAAATTTATCACGTTTTTTTTACAGAACATATCTATTGCTCTTAACATGCACAGTTTGACCTTGGCTTTGGATGAAAACTCAGAATAACAAAATCAAAAGGCTATGCAGTTTTTGTAAACTCAGCGTCAATCATGGCCTAAATTAAGCACGCTATCAATTTTTTGCAGAAACTAACAGAATCATTTAATTTAAGACAGCTCAAGAACGCGACACTACATTATTGTAGATGGTTTTGACCGTAGAATAATATGATGAAAATGAACTTGAGTGATTTTGAAAAAGTAGCTACTGGCTCTGATTTTTAAATTTCTTGTTTCAACCATTGAAACTGGAGAGGTGCTTTGTATTCGGATGTATGATATTTGTTTTTCCACAAAAATC
The DNA here is from genome assembly GCF_963678635.1 of Symsagittifera roscoffensis. NCBI lineage: Eukaryota > Metazoa > Xenacoelomorpha > Acoela > Convolutidae > Symsagittifera > Symsagittifera roscoffensis. The sequence goes on from NC_087064.1 coordinate 60,929,773, forward strand.
GTTAGCACAAAACTGGAAAGGGCCAAGTGATTTATCATAAAAAAAAATTTTCAGTCGCGTTTCAAACGAAACTAAACCACTTGCATAAAATTTTTTAAGTCGAGAATAAACCGCTTAAGGTTTATGATTTTTGTTGTGTTTTCGAGCAATTAAAAGTAGGAAAGAGCAGGCTTATGTTTGAGAAAACTTGCTGAAAGCGGCGTTTGAGTGTTAGTTCAATTTCGAGAGAATAAAGCGAGCAAGCAGGCTTTTTTTCATTCCGATAGAAATCTTTTTTGAAACTCTGTAGCGTCGTTTTGAAAACATTTGGAAATAAAAAATTCAAGAAAAGGAAAAGTCTGTGAAAATTTGTGTAATTTTTTTTATTTCTTGTCCTTTTTTGACAAAAAGTATAGAAATAACTGTCCATTTGATTTTTTTATATTGTGGTCAGACACTTATCTGCTACTTGCAAAGCAACCGGTCATTTAAGTTTGGTCCATAATTGTTCTAAATTTTGATTTTAACTCACTAAAACCACGAGAATATCAAGATTGACAAAGCACGGCGAAATGTTTTTTCCGCTCTAAGCTGTTTCTTGACACTTTCTTCAAACTTACCATAACGCGTTCTCACAATCCTATCAAATTGTTTCTTATTGCTCAACACTTTTTGCTGATTCGATTTTTTACTATCAACATGGGTTTCTTCATGAATAGGAATTCTTTTTCTTTGGCTGAACCTTGCAAGAAAAGGAAGCTAACAACAGCATTGAGTTTCAGAATAGTTGACAAACTTCTTTCAAAAAACCTGTTTAAATCAAACATTTCCACTTGGGTGTTACCTATAACAGAAAAATTCTTTTTAAGACTTAAAAAATTATACGTTTTTCAATAATTTTGTCGTTCAAAAAACCATCAGTCTTGCGACGGTACCAAGATTTCTTGAACGCAGAGGATACAAAGAAGGCATTGAACCAAAAAAGTTGATGTCATGCGACTAGGAGTTAAATAATTTCAAAAGAAAAAAATTTAAGAAAAATGTACGCTTGTTTGTTTGGTTTTCAGATAAACTGTGTATAAGGTGAGTGTAGCGGTCATCTGTGGCAACCACTGAAAAAACTTTTCATTGCACATCACGCCCAAGTTTGATTCAGAGACAAAAAATCTCAAATTTCTGCGGTTACTTGTCTTTCAGAAGGCCACATGTGGCTGGTTAAATGTGCAAAAAAACTATAACTTTGACAAATTTGTAATTTTTTTTATAGTGAACCACCCGAATTAAACTTGATGGAAACTTGATTTTCCAATTGAACAAAATGTTCTGTTTTTACTAGTAATCTAAGAATTTTAGTATTTACAACAACTATCCTATTTTAAGTAGTATTTGATTCAAGTGTAAATGGTATATCACCCGCGTTAAAAAAAAAGTCAATTTCACTAGCTAATTTTGAGAACAAAGCCCTTATTTATCAACAAAGCCCAATTTATTTATTCCCAAGGCCAGTTAGATAGTATTTCTAAGTCGCTTTGTATTCTGAGGTGTTTTTTCTTGTCCATATTTCCAACCTAAGCCGCATCTGAATAGCTAACAAGTCTGAATAGCTAACAAACCTTATCTCTCATGTAGACTGAGCGTAAGTTTTCAACTCCTTGCAGATATCTGAGACAGTTCTTTAGATTTCTTCGATTTGTTTCATCTGGGCGTTGTGCTTTAAAAAAACCGGATATATGGGTCTACTTACTAAAACTAGGTAGTTTAGATAATCAAAAAGGAAGTCTTTCTTTTCGAATTAGAGGGGTTGTTATCTCAAATCATCTCAATTCGTCTTTATTTTGAGTAGGCTTAGATCTTTTCTTCTTGTCAACATTTTTGTTTTAGGCCAATGTTTTTGTAAAAGTTTGTTCCTTGAGTTTGACAAAAGTTTTTAGCAGTAAAACCAGCCCTGAACCTAGTAATTTTATCATTGATTTTGTACTTTAAGATAAAATGCCATTTACTCCCTCCTGGATCAATATGACCTATAAAGCTAGATTAAGAGTCCGAGGTTTCCGAGTGTAACGAATTTCCTAAATATCATTTTTAAGACTATTTTTCCTTTTATGCCTTCATCATGGTTTTCCAAATGACTTCAGTCTGATCAGTTATAATGACCCATTCTACGCATTTTTCAGTAAGAATTTTTCATCTATAACAAAAATAGCCGGTTGCTGTGCAAGTAGCACAGAATGTTCCGACCATAGTCTTAATAAAACTACGGAGTTAATTATTTAGACAGTCATAATAAATAGGCAAATTGGAAAAAAAAATTTGTAGAAAAATGACTTGAAAAACCAAAAAAATTTATAAAAATAAAAAAAATTTCCAGTTTTTTTATGCAGACGTTTTTTTGAGTTTCTGATTGTCATTAAACTCCAAAAAACTATTATTACTCGAGTAAATTTCAAATCAAGCATAAATATACTATCGTAACTACCTTAATTAAGCATGAATAAGAGTGCTCTCTGTACTCGCTCGAAGTTAGACGAAGAATAAAAAGATTTTAACCGGTTTTTCTCGACACTGGAAGCAAAGTTTGGAATTTTTCTAATGTTCGAATCACAACATTGTGATAATGTTTTTTTTGAGTTTTTGAAGTTTTTGTTTTCAAAATGACGTTATTAAAACTCAAAAAACTACTATTGCTCGAGTAAAACTAATGTCAAGCATGAATATGCTATTGTAAACGGCCTAAATTAAGCATAAATAAGTATTCTCGCTCGCTGTACTCGCTCGAAGTTAAACGAAGAATCAAAAGTTTCACACCGGTTTTCCTGGACATTAAAAAAAATTATGAGAATTTTTAATGTGGTTCGAATCACGACTAAAAGGGTTGTAATATTATGTATCACTCAACCCAGTCCGCCCTAGTCGATCAAGGGAGGTTATCTTGCAAGATCTTGCAAGAATCTTGCAAGATTCTTTTAAAGAGGATGCATCTCTTTAAAAGATCTTGCAAGATTCTTGCAAGATCTTGCAAGATAACCTCCTTTAAAGATAACCTTTTTTTTGCAAGATCTTTAAAGAAATAGTTTTTTTGGGCAAGCACAGCTTTACACGCGAAGACAACCAAGTAGCGTTCGTGGAAGAAGGAAGCAGTCTTAGCTACGCATACATACACACAGCCCGCTAGGCGGTTGCCCCCAGAAAGCTTCTTTTTTTAAAACTTTTTTTTGTAATAGACGGCTATCTTCAAGTTTTGATCGACTACTTATACCTTAATCTTTCGAAATAGGAAAAACACAATGTACATCAATTGAGAACATAAATTTAAAGAAATAAACACAAGCAAAGATTAAGCACAAGATGAAAATTAGGTTTTTTTAATTCAGTTTTTTCACACAATCACGTTAAATTGCGAAGTTCTCATAAATAATTCTGCAGATTCTTGCTCTAAATTGATTTAAAGTTGCTATAAGATCTCAAAATCTATCAGAATGAAATTTCTGACTTTTCATGCAGTTTTCTGTTGAGGATGAACTTGGGCTCTATGCTTGAACGATACTAAGTTGGCGACCAATACTTCAAAGCAGTAATTGATTTAATGTCGATGTTTCTGCATGAGAGGAATGAGCCCTGTCCCTCGTCCACATTCACAATAACGAACAAAAAGAATGAACGAACAATATAAGAAAAAAGGACCGCCTTTGTTGGGGGTTCCTTTCATATTTCAAAAAATACACAGTTTGGTCTCGTAGTTTTTTTGAAACTATTAAACTGACAAAAATTTAGACTCAATAAAAACTAATAAGAACTTGATCAAATTTTTTTTTCAATTGGAAAAACAAAACAAACATCAAAAATATTTGAAGTTTTTTTTCTGAGCATGGGAAAATTTTATCTACTGCAAAACAGAAACCATTTGATTTATCGGGAGCACTGTCTGCACAATTTTTAACGATTCAAACTGTCAATTTTGATTTAAAAAAATTTTTGAGATCAATTTGAAAAAGTTTTGGATTCTCGTTCTAGAAACAATTTTTTTGATCTTACACCTAATTTCTGTTATTTTTTTTGTGTTTTTCGACAGAAATTTTGGGATGGTTATCTTGCAAGATTCTTGCAAGATTCTTGCAAGATAACCTCCATCTTGCAAGATCTTGCAAGATAACCTCCATCTTGCAAGATCTTGCAAGATAACCCTCTTTTGCAAGAATCTTGCAAGATCTTGCAAGATAACCTCCCTTGATCGACTAGGGCGATCATTGTTTTTGGTAACCGATTTTGCGTGGAAAACAAAAAGCAAAAAAAACTAAAACACACCCGAATACAAAGTTCCTCCGCATTTTAAGTTGGCGGAATAATATCACCTTCTTAGTTATAAACATCTTCTTGGTTGCTATGAAACATTATGCCTTTGAATAATCGATCAGTCTTGACTCCTGACTTCTAACTAGTTTTTGGGCATCTGAAACCATAAATCTTTGACCCGTGAACATCTGGAATCGTATCAGTGAATCACCAGATAAGGAAATCAAATTATGTGAAATTGCTTAAAATTCATTTTCAAAAATTTCTGGAATTGCCCTAAAATTAGCAAAAAAAAAATTAGCAAATCACAAAATGAGTCAGTTTAATTGAACTTTTGTTTGATTTTTCGATTTGTGAAAAAAATACATATCGTACCGAACAAGTCTGAGAAATGAAATCAAGTGATTTTGTAAATACTGAAGCAACAGTTGATAACACCCTTTTTCAACTTGTTCGGTCTATGTAAAAGGCTCAGTTTGATGAAATTTTGCAAAGAAATAAGCCAGTAATTTCGTCATAGTTTTTGTTTGACCAAAAAAGCCAAAATGATCCCTTTTTTGGTAAAATTTTGTGCCCAACTTTTGTAAAAACAAATCAAGATATATTAATTTGGGTAAAAATCAAAGCAAATTTTATGATAATTTTTCATCTAAAATCAACCCAAATTGAGAAAAGTGCGTTTTGACTTTCAACTTTTATGCGTTTTGTCCGAAAATTTTCAATCAGCTCAATATATTCAAAAACTTTCTATTTTCTTTTTCTTGCTTGATGTTAAAGTAATGATGTTTACTTCATCATTTTTCACTTTCACTTAACATACACCCAAACTGGGAAATATGCGTTTTAATTTTCAATTTTCATGCGTATTGTACGAATAATTTAAATTAGTTCTGTATATTCAAAAAGTCCATCGTTCCAACATTCGAGACTTCACTTCTATGCTTTTTATTTTTGCTTGATAACTTTTTTATTTGCCAATGAAAGCAAGTTAGGATCAATAATCCTAATCTTCGGAACCATCTCCGCCAATTTGTGTCTTTTAGGCTGTTTTTTAAGGTCGTCTAGAAGCTAAGTTTGATATAGTTTTGTCAGGAACTGAACCAGTGCTTTCATTATTGGTTGACCAAATTGATTGACCTTCTGGACTTATAAAGTGATATTTTGTTTAGTGTAATCATACACAGTGAGCCTAAAAACCCAAGATGAACTCAAAGAGTGTATCTAGTTTCGTTTTTGTTCTATTTTACTCCTAATACAGCCCTGGACGTATGTCCAATAAGCTGAGAAAAAAGGCAAAAAATACAGTAAAAATGAGAAGAAACTAATTTTGAATACGCAAAAAAAAACAGGATAGAAAAAAGCAAAAACGAAATAAAAATTTTATGAGGCCAAACTGTCCACTGGATAGGCACACAATTTGGTTTTTGTAGGCTTCTTGAAGCGAGATACTAGTCTTTAAACATGCTAAATTTTTGTCGGTTTGATAAAAAGCAAAAGAGCAGAAGAAGATCAAATAGAGCGTCCTGGTTGCGGAACCCGAAGACGAATCTCGAAATACACCGTTTGGCCTGGTAATGATTAGTTTTACATCAATGGTCATTTTCATGGGCCAAAAAATACGTTCACAAACATATTTTATAATGGCACAAGCATGCCTTGTAGTAAAGTATTTGTTACAAGGCGCGCTTGTGCCATTATACAAATGGTTTTGAGAACCTCATTTTTGGTTTGATTTTTTTCTTTTGTTTTTGTTTTGCGGATTCTAATTCAATTTCTTTTCACTTTTTGCTGTAATTTTATGATTTTTTGGTTCTATTTTTATGGCTATAAATCAGTGGCGAATTTAAGAGGGTTGAGCAGAGACACCACCCTCCTCAAGGATTGAAACCTCCTCACCGACCAAAGGGTCCCTCTTTTGGTATTATTTATTGGCATCAATTTTCGGCGACCAACTTTGAACGTTTTGTAAAATTTTTATATGCTACTTTTGAAGGAGAACGTATATCTTTTTTGCATACTCCCGCTAGATAAAATTTTTGGTTATTCAGCTTAAAGTTTTTTTTCTTTCTCTTGCTTGTTGCGTAAATTTTGCCAAGGGCGGATCAAAAATTTTCTCGCGAGGGGGGGGGCAGAATTTCAAAAAAAAAATTAAAAAACTTTCGAATTTTTTTAGGTCGACTAAATTAATTTTTCGAGCTCCCCCAGAGCACAAAAAAAAGATGTTTTTAGTCACACTTTTGAAAGTTGAAAGTTTTGACCAAAAAAATGCGCTTTTTTGACGAGCGTTCCTCACTCAAAATTTTTATTAAATGGCACCCAAGGTGCCTTTAGAATTTTTAGGGTCAGTCAGGCAAAAATGGATAGCTCAAAATGGTACAAAGGGGGGACCTTTTGGATCGACAGAGGGTCGGATTCCTGATGGGGTATCCGCCCCCCCCCCCCCTAAATCCGCCCCTGTATGGTGTAAGGTGTTTGTTTTTCCTGATTTTGACCATCTTTAGTAAGAATTGAAGTCATCAAATGTAGTACCAAATAATTTTTTTTTCACTTATTATTGGCATTTCAAAAACATTTTGTCTCATTTTTGAGGAAGATGGTCCGAATGTTTCCAGTTTTTAGACCAAATATTACGAAACTTGGTTACGCTGGCAATAATAGACTTTTTATAACGAACTACTAACAATATTCTTAAAAATCAAGTTTAATCGTGAAAATTTATTTCTAGTCAAGTAAGTTTACAAAAAAGTTTTTGCGCTGTAATTTTATAATCTTTTGGTTCTGTTTCTTTGGCTAAAAATTAGTGGCAAATTTAAGAGGGTTGGCCAGAGACACCCCCTCTTCAAGGATTCAACCTCTTCGCCGACCAAAGAGTCCCTCTTTTGGTATTATTGAATGACATCAATTTTCGGCGACCAACTTTGAACGTTTTGTAAAATTTCTATATGCTACTTTTGAAGGAGAACGTATATCTTTTTTGCATACTCCCGCCAGATAAAATTTTTGTTATTCACCTTAATGTGTTTTTTGTTTCTCTTGCTTGTTGTGTAAATTTTGCCAAGGGCGGATCAAAAATTTTCTCGAGGGGGGCGGATTTTGACCATCTTTAGTTAAAATTGAAGTCATCAGATGAAGTATCAAATTAATTTTTTTTCACCCATTATTGGGATTTCAAAAACATTTAGTCTTATTATTGAAGAAGGTGGACCGAATGTTTCCAATTTTCAGAAATTGGTTTCACTGGCAAAAATAGGCTTTTTATAAAGAACGACTAACAATATTCTTAAAAATCGAGTTTAATCATGAAAATTTTTTTCTAGTCAAGTAATATTAGATAAAAATTTTTGCATTTTTTGGGGATAAAGCTTAAAATTTTCAAAAAACTTCCTGCAAAAAAATCGAATTTTTTTTTTTTAAATTATTCTATGGGGAAAACTTTTGTCAATTTTACTTAATTTAGTATACGATCAAACTTCTAGACTTTCGCTCAGACCCTCTTATCCGACCACGAATAAAAAAACGACCCATTTTTTTTAAAAACCAACTGTTATTTTTATGAGGGTCGGAACCTTCTGTACTACTTGCGCAGCAACTTGCTATCCTTGTTTTTGTGTTCGTTTTTTAATTTCTTGTTGAATCTTCACGAACATTTCCCCCATTTTCTACGGATTCCTTTCGCTTTTTTTGGGCCCATTTCAAAGACTGACTGTTATTTTGATTATCCATTTCGCGACTAGTTATTGTCCTTTACTTAACCTTTGTCAAGCTACTTCAAAAAAAACTTCATAAAATTTCATTAAAAAAAACAAAAAATTGTATGAAATTCCTAAGCAGCTGAAAACAGCGGTTCTCCGCGAAGAGTTCAACAGCTTGTATAGTGGTCCTTGCTCTAATTCGATAAATCGCCTTAAAAAAAAAAACTCTTTTTTTCTGAAATTCCGTTGAACCGTTTTGTTATATTCTTTAAGTTAATGTAACCTACATTAAACGGATATTGTTAACGGATATTTTCCTTACCTATGTACCTTGCAAAAAATTGCAAAAGGGGGAAGGGAAAAGATTTAGAAAAAAAATTCATTAACTAGTATACTCGGTTTCAGTAACAAACAGCTTTCCTTTTAATTTCATATTTTGAGCAGGAAATTGTTTTTGTTGAGAGAATAGATTTTAAGGTCAAAGAATTTTTTTATTTATGGTGGTTTTTGAGCCAAATTTGAGTGTTTATAATCTTTTGTTGAAGTTCCATTGGTATCTGAAGTAACTCTCAAAAATGCATTTGATTCTTGACAATTGGAAAATACCAGATAAATAATGCATTTCTTATCTGTTTAATGTCTTCAGGCTTACCCACAGCCCGATGCAAACCCACGCTCGTAGGTCGTAACTGAAAGCAATTTATCTGCCATGATATCATCAATGAACAAAAGTAGCTGCCGGTTGTTGTGTAATAAGCCGTCTTTTCAAGGACAGTTTATGAAAACAGTTTAAGTAAACGAGGACAAAATTCAGGGATGCGGGGCTTAACATCTGGCTTTCTGAATGCATAACTAATATACCAGGAAGAATAGAAATTTGTTCTGCAAGAATACATACATATTGTTCCAACCACATGCATCTATTTTGATATTTTTTAGTTTAAGAAAAGAATAGAAGACTGCAAAATGTTTTTAAATATATAGGTGCTCCAGTTGAAAAACTGACGGTTAAAAAGCTCGAATAAAGAATGACGATTTATTATTACTAGCCATTACCTTCGTCTGGAAACCGGATAAAATCACGCCAATTTGAAACTTATTTGATTTTATCTATTTTCCGTACAAATATAGCGACGAGTGACATAAAGTCATCAATATTCATATTTACTAATTAATATTCAGTTTCTCAAATAATTATTTATTTGTAATTTAAAAAAAATGCCAAAGAAAGTAGTTTTTGACTATTTTTTTAAATTATGGGGAAAAAAATTTGGTCAAAAGAGGTTCTTTCAAATAAGTTGCGAAAACTAAAAACGTCAACTTCGTCGATCAAAAAAAAAGTCGAAAAAATTTTCTAAATATTTCTGAAAATTCCTGTTCTTCAAGAAAGCCACCCCTGGACCCGCCCGTCTAATTTTTTGGAAACCGTTTGTTATATTGACTAAGTTAGTAGCAATTTATCAAACCAACTTTGAAGAAAAAATAAGAGTGTTTGTATATCAGGGCAAAGCCCTGAATGTTCCGACTCTTCCCTAATCCATACGAATGGATTTTTGGAAAAAGAAAATATAGAAAAACTAAAATCTGGACAATATCAAAAATCAAGTGTAAAAAATTGACTCTCACGAAATTATTACGACCGATTAGCTAGCCTCAATTTAATTTGGAACAATTTGTTGTGCGGGATAATTCGCCGCATAAATGATTCGCGTTACGCTTTCAGGATTAAGGACAAAAATTTCGAAGTGCGCATAAATTAGACCAGATCATGGCCAAATTGGTATTTTTCAAACTCCAAAAGCTTTGCATAAAATGACTGGAAGTCAAATATTTTCTTAAATTTGACTTCAGAGAGTCGGTATTCTTCATGGGGCATAAAAGTTTTTTTGTTAAAAACTATTTTTTCGATCGTCGAAAATTGATTAAAAAAAACCACACCAAGCATAAATATTCCGTTTTCTTCAAATAAAAGTAAAACCCTGAGTGTTTCTACTGCCCTGTAACTGGTCTCAAATAAATTTCGGTATATACAATATTGAAAAACCAAAAATTTTGGACTGCCTGCATCAAACTAATACGACACATTAAAATAGCTTGCATCTGGTTTTTGGAACAATTTTATAGGCCAGAATAATTTACCATGCATAAACAAATTGCCTTATGGTTTCTAGATGCAATTTTTACAGCGCTAATATACTAGTCCCGAACATGGTAAATCTGGATATTATCAAGACCCTAAAGTTAATTTAAAATTGATATGAAATAAAAAAACTATCTGTGTTTGAAGTCAAGAAGTTATATCTTCAATAGTGTATAAAACGAACTATGTTAAAAACTTAGGTTTAATTACTGAAGTTGGTGTGAATAGAAAACCAACACAAGCATATATAATGCTTGTTTTTTTCGAAAGTCGGAACAACAAGAATATTTGCATCAAAGATCGTCTTTGAAGGCTTCAACTGTCTTTTTTTGTCCCTGAAAACTTTTTCATTATAGAAATTCATATAGGAAAAACTCTAATGTTTCGTTTTACCTTTATTTTATCTGCCATTTGGCCGGATCAATTACATCATGAACTTTTTCCCCCTGGAAACGTATTCATATGACTTTTTAACGCTTGCCTGAGTTCTTTTTGAAATATATTTTTTTAATTGGCCGCTCACGTTTTAATATGACGAATTTGTTTGCGTCTTAGATTTTCCAAAATTTAAATCAAAGTTACCTTCCAGAAAAAGAGAAAATTAGTAATTTTTTTGATCATATTTCTTGTCTTCAGATGATCATTTTTTTTAAAATAGCAAATGAAAAAGTTGATTTGTCTGAAAAAAATCTCCATCAATAATTTGCTCTTTTCCTCGAACTTGGAGCAACCAGGCTACTTGTAACAAGCAGATCTCTGGATGTTTATACTGTCCTATAAAATATGTTTTCTAAGTAAAATTAAGTCTAATAAAGTTTTAGGCCGAAACCATGATTAAAAACTGACTTTTTAAAGATAATCCATCACACCCAATGGAAAGTCACAATTTTGAGCTACATTATTTTTCCCTATTTGCTACTCACTAATTAAAAATTGGCGTTTTCACGCTTTTTAGTTGTGGTACATTTTTTCCCAAATTGAAACATCCTATTTTCCTGAAAACAAAATCTCAGAGGCAAAAATTTCATTTTTTTTTCAAATTTGAGCAATACATTCGTAATTACACAAAATTTACGTCAAACTTGCTCGTCAATAGTCGAAATTGGTCTCAATACAACAAACTACACTGAACACACTTAATTCATTTTTTTTTCTTTGGAAATCGGAATAACAATCGGTTGAGGAAAACAATTATTTTGTACGTTGCCGGCACTTCTAAGGGTTGACCAATTGCGAATGATAAGCCATAAAATACCATTTGGAATTATATATATGGTGATATCAAAGACTGATTGAGTGACGTTATTCATGAGAGTATTGAGAACCTCAAAAACAAGATTTTTACAACAAGTGGTGGTTGTTAAAGATAGGCTCTACTACTTTGATGATGGTGATAATATAAATTATTTCAATCGCTTTTTCTCGTATACAAGCTCGATTTGCAGACAACAGTTGATTAAACATTTTGGTATTATGGTTCGCCATCAGTCAAACAATATATGTTATGAAAGAACATTTATGGAAGAAATCCAGATTATCTGATACTTTCAAAACAAATTATTCAACTATCAAAATGATGTGAAACTAAAAAGTAAAGGGTTCGCATTTGATTTGATGAGTGACTGCCCGCATCCAGTTTCAATCGTTATTAATCGATTATATTACGATTTTAGTACCAGTCTTACTAAAATTGAGAAACAATCGATTTTAATCAATTAAAAATCGATTATAATCTCTCTTTTTAAGATCAAATTTTAATTAATTATAATCGATTATTTATTCGTCCATTTTTGATACAATTATAACCAATTATAAATGATTATAACCCATTCTTTTTTTTTGTTCCGACTTTCGATGCGAAAGTAACGGAATACTTGTGCTCGGGGTGGGTTTTTTTTTTCTTCAGACAAATTTTGACTTTTTAACTAGCCATTTTTGACAAAGTTTTTTTATATCATTCGAAAAGTATTGTTGTCCTGAGCTCAAAATTGAAAAAATATTTCACCTGTGATTAATTTTGGTAAAGTTATGGGGGTTTAAGGATTGCCATTATGGCCAATTTGGGACAATTAACGCGCGATATATTTCGCGCTATTAACGCGTAAGCGGAGAGTTAATCCGTCTTAGAAATCGTTTCAAATTGGTTTAACCAAGCTTACTCGCCATAATTTATTTGTTACAAGTAGCGAAATTTATCCTTTTGTGCTTTATATGGCGTGTGGGGAGATGAATTTCATAAAATATTCAAATTTTAGAAAAAAAATTTTCATTTTGTTTTATTACTCTTAATTTCTTAATGTTATTACTGCTCCATAAACCTTAATAGGCAATCGGAACATTCAGGGTTTCGCCCTGATACGAGCAGTTTTTTTTTCAAGTTTCTAATTCATTAGTTTTGCACAAAATTCCATTATAATCGATTATAACTGATTATAATCCCATTTGTTTGTCTAATTTGTCTTCGAAGTTGCATCTAATTTGCATAGAATTTATGCTTTTTGTAAGCGTTGGTTCCTATGAAAAATGAGAAAAAGGTTTTCAAAGTTTTCCAATAAATTCAAACTTAGATGTTTATTTTTTCATTTCCTCCCCATTAGAGTTGTTTTGTGATGCATATTTTAAGCTTTTTACCACCAAAACATCAGCAAATTGATTTAGTTTCATGATTGATTGGGAACATTTTTTTTCATCTACCGCGGGAATCTTTCCATTAATATGGACGGATCTCTATGAAAATTTTGTTTCGAGGTAAAACTTTGTGTTCAGATAAACCAAAGTGTTCAAGAGATCTCCCTTTTTGAGATTTTCTTTTTGACACAAAAATAATAACCCATAAGATATAATTCGAATATAGTTTTGAATTGTTAAAATTTTGGCAAGATAAGATATTATATTCGACTATAACCGACTATAATTGATTCTAAGGGTTTTTTGTAAGAACTATACTCAATTAGAATCGATTATAAAAGATTATAATATCTTGGAAAATATCACGATTATAATCAATTGTAATTCCTTTAAACACCTAATTTTGGTAATTATAATCAAATATAATGTCAGAAAATCATCATAATAATCCGTTATAATCGATAATTTACGCCAAAACTTGAATGCGGGTGGGGTGGTCTATTTTAGAACAGTTTTTCTCGAAATTGAAATAACTGCATCAAAAAGTGTTTCTGTGATCACAATTACGGATAAAAAGTTGCCAAAATGATAGCAAATTCAATCAACTTCGAGTTTTTGATGTCTCTAAAATTTTATCCTTCCCAGGATGTTAAAATTGTGAAAACATATGATTAAATTATTACTCTTTTTCATTAGATTCCTTTAAAAGTACACAGTAAAAAATTCTTGAATCCTATTTTTTTTGTCAAATGTTTTCCCCATTTTACACTGCAGCAACACTGAACAATCCAAAGACCGCATTTTGAACAAATTTTCTGCGACGCAGGCAAATTAAACAGGCCAACAACAAAAAAGCGTACTTAGAATTTTTTTGGAAAATATTGACTAAGAAGTTACTTTTTTTCTTTCTTTAGGTCGGCAGGGGGTCGAAACCCTGAGAGGGGGGATAGTCCATTTCTCTTTTTTCCCCATTCCATACGAAATTAAGTTTTTTGCAACTCAAGGCCTTTTCTTGCGTTTCTCGGGTTAAATAGTCAGGAGAATATGTGGGGTTTCCTACCAGGAACTTAAGGAGACTTGCCAGGAAGTCTTATATTTATATTTGATAAGTTTTTAAGTTTGCATTGAGACCCACGGCCTAAAACACAAAAGTCGTGCGTTCGAGTCCCGCTTCGATCACGGTGTAATTCAGTCACGGGTCCTAGAGTCATCTACTTCCTCAAGTTGGGACCGGCTACGGCAAAATGGATGACATTTCTGTCCCCCACGGAAGAAAGGTCAATGGTTCACTCTGATACAAAACCAATTAAGAACCAAACCTGGACATCTTCTGGGTACTTAACCAGGCTAAGAAACTTTTGAACAAAAACTTTTAAATGATTTCACAATGTTGCACATTCACTTCTTTTCCAAAAAAAACTGCTCAAAAATATTCTTTTTGTCAATTAGCTAGTACAGACAAGTTTTCCTGCAAAATAGACAGAAATCAAATTGTTTTAGTGAGTTTTTGAATGGCAAGATAAACTTGTTAAATTAGGCAAAAAACAACCCAATTTTTTTCAAAACAGAATCTTTCAAGGCAGAAGATTTCAAGCCATTTGCTCGGTTTTTTAAGTTCAATAGTAAAACTCCAAATGCTTTTTTTGAGGATCAACATTGTCAAGTTCATTGATTAAACCGTAAAATAACACCTTTTAAGCATATGCATTTTTTTTTGTTATACATGAGTCAAAACTATACGCAATATTTAATGCAGAATAGTACGAACAAGATGTTTAAAAACATTGTATAATGCACTCCTGATCAAAGACACATCAATTTTTAGAAGTAAAAAATACAAACAAGGGGCTATTGTTTTTTGCTACTATAGGCTGGCGGGAGGCTATTATCATAGCTAGGGTCTTTATGTTTTATCCCGTTGGACCGGTCTGCTCGGTCCTGAACCTCCGGATTTTTCCGACTGTTAGTTTCCGATTCCGGAAACTTTTGTAATATATTTTAATGCAGAATAGTACGAACAAGATGTTTAAAAACATTGTATAATGCACTCCTGATCAAAGACACATCAATTTTTAGAAGTAAAAGTTACAAACAAGGGGCTATTGTTTTTTGCTACTATAGGCTGGCGGGAGGCTATTATCATAGCTATGGTCTTTATGTTTTATCCCGTTGGACCGGTCTGCTCGGTCCTGAACCTCCGGATTTTTCCGACTGTTAGTTTCCGATTCCGGAAACTTTTGTAATATATTTTAACAGCATATTTTGCATCATTTTTGGATGAACCATACAACTCTTAATGAATTACCGGTGAATCTCCAATTAATAATTCAATCGATTAAAAAATTTATCAAAATCTTTGAATCATGTTAACTATCCCCCTCCCCCCCCCCTATGGTACCTTGTAATTAATCAAGAATCTCCACCCCTAAAAAAACACATTTAATTTATGCTCAATTGGATTGGTTTTGTATTCTTAGAAATGTGTTCTGTCGCATTCCTATTGGTTGACGTTATTTCAATTCGCATTCCTATTGGTTGACTTTATTTTAATAAATTTCATCCAAACCTTGTTAACTATTTCCCCCCTATTGCAATAGGGGGAAAATGGTTAACATGATCCCGATTTTTTAATGATTGCAGAAATTAACATGGCTGGCAAAACCTTGGATAGATTTCGATTCTGTTATTGACCCAAATCTAAAAGTTGTCCTTCAAATGTATCAATTTAGGCTAATTTCTGAGAATTCTAAATTTTTCCATCTGATTCTATTTATGGGTGAAGTGTTCACGGTTCATTCCAAATTTTTGATGTGTTCAGTAAACTACATTTTTGGTAATTTTTGAGATCATTAAGTCAAATTACGTGACAGTAATTTGAGCTAAATCCGTATGTTGAGTAAGAAAAAACCATTTTTTGAGCTAGACCCCTAAATTTATTGAAAAAAACTCACAAAAGATGTGTCAATAAATTAATTTTTTTTTTGCACTTTTTATGTTCCGTAAAACAAAAATGTAGAGTGCGCAGTTGTAAACTCTGTTGTAAGCCTACTGTTTTGTTTCTTAATTTCTGAATTCCGATGAATTTATCAGTTTTAAATTATTTTGAACACTCAGTACAAGATTTTCTCTAAAAACATTACAGTGATTTTGACAAGCTACTGCATAAGAGCTTCTGATTAACTCCTGGCATATCAAATGCAGTTCAATAGAGTCATTCTTCTGAATGGGTTGTTATTATTCGTGTCTTATATGTGGTTGCACACAAAACTTGAATCAGCCCCTAATTAAATTATTCCAGAATAATGCCAATTTAGCAATTTTTAAATTACCAAAAATGAAGGCTGGAAAAATGTTTTTTTTTTTCGTTTGAACTTAGAGAATTATTGCCAATTTGGCCAACATTGGCCTAATTAGAAACAAGACTGCTCGTATTAGGGCTTAGCCCTGATTGTTTCGACTGCCTTTTAAGGTTTATGGAGCAGTAATAACATTTAAAAAAATCAAATGTTCTAAAATAAAATTTAAATCTTTTTTTCTAACACTTGAAATTTTTTTAATGAAAAGCATCCCCCCACGCGCCATACAAAAAACAAAATGATAGATTTCGCTGCTTGTAATAAATCAAAGCTTCTCTCAACCAATTTGGAACGATTTTTAAGACAGATTAAATCTCTGCGTACGCATAAATATATCGCAAGTTAATTGTCCCAAATTGGCCAAAATGGCAATCTTTAAACCGCCATAACTTTACAAAAAATGATCACAAGTGTAATATCTTTTCAAATTTAAGCTCAGGACAACAATAGTTTTGAATGATATAAAAACACTTCCATCAAAAATGGCTAGTTAAAAAGTCGAAGTTTGTCTGAAGAAAAAAAAACCCACCCGAGCACAAATATTCCGTTACTTTCGTATCAAAAGTCGGAACAATAATGATGAGTGCGACATATTCTGAAGATTTCTATTTGCGACCAGACTTTTTGTTTCGACTTTCCAAATTGGTGCAAGGAAGTGATATGCCATAAAGGATTTGTTAATAGGAGCAAAATCGATCGCTGTGTACTTATTATGACGTGTGGGGGGATATTTTTACAAAAAATCTCAATTTTTTTAGAAAAAAATTTCTAAATTTTATTTTTTTTACTTTAAAATTTTAAGAGTAGACCTTTTTTTAGACCTTAAGAGGCGGTCGGAACTTTTTAAAATAGACCTTAAGAGGCGGTCGGAACATTCAGGGCTTCGCCCTGATACGAGCAGTCTTGTTCTACATTTGCGATTAGCATAAAATTTTGAAACATGAAATGTATCGACTAGCTTAGTTTTTGGGTGAACCGTACAATATCCTCTCCAAGTCGATTTAGGGGTGAGAACATATGGAGTTTTCAGGAAATAATTTTGAGTATGGCATAAATTTTTACAAAATCAACAACTTTAATCGAGAAGATTGATTAAAAATAAATTAATGGAGGTCATTAATATCATTCAAATGCAATCCTACAAAAACTTTGTGAGAACCAATTTTGTTTGTGCGTTTTGCTTCAAATGCGGCCCATATGAACATCCTCAACCCCATATCGACCCAGTGACTTTTCACTCCCCCAACAAAAAAAAACGATTTTAACAATTTATTGGATAACAATGCAAAAAAGTTCGATGACAACCGAGTATTATTCATGAAAGTTTTAGCCGGCCGATAATAATTCAAGTTGTTGTCCCGAATTTTAAAGAAAGTGACAGAATTTTTGTGCTCGGGGTGGTTTTTTCTTAAGACAAATTTCGACGTTTTAATTTTTGCATTTTTTGATGGATTTTTCTTGGATCAATCAAAAATACTGTTTTCCGGAGCTCAAAATTAAAAAGATATTTCATCTTGGATCGCTTTTTGCAAAACTTAACACGTGTCTACTCGTGTGTCAATCTCTGACAACTAAACCGCGATAAATTTTGCGCTATTAACGTGTAAGCCACGATATAATTGGTCAAAAACTTACTCATTTTAATTTATTGTTCCGACTTTCGTAACAAAAGTTAAGCTCGGGGTTTATGCTCGGGGTGGGATTTTTTTCTTCAGACAAATTTCGCCTTTATAACTAGCCATTTTTGACGGAATTTTCATCAATATCATTCGAAAGTTATTTTGTTCTGAGCTTAAAATTGAAAAGATAGTTCACCTGTGATCTTTTTTTGCAAAGTTACGGGGTTTAAAGATCGCCATTTTGGCCAATTTGGGACAATTACGCGCGAGACATTTGGCGCGAGACAATTACGCGCGAGACAATTACGCGCGAGACATTTACGCGCGAGACAATTACGCGCAAGACAATTACTCGCGAGACAATAAGATCGCATTCTCGCTTACGCGTTAATAGCGTAAATTTCGCTTACGCGTTAATAGTGCCAGACATTTGGCGCTATTAACGCGTAAGCGAGATTTAATCCGTCTGAGAAATTGTTCCAAATTGGTTTGAGGAAGATTAAATGTCATAATTGATTTGTTAATAGGAGCAAAATCTATCAATTTGTACTTAATACGGCGTGTGGGGGATGTTTTCACAAAAGAAAAAAATCTCAAGTTAAAAAAAAAGAATAATTTTTTTACATTCAAATTTTTCATTTTATTGCTGCTCCATAGACCTTAAAATGCAGTCGGAACAATCAGGGCTCTGCCCTGATACGAGCAGTCTTGATTCTTTTTTTATAGAAAATAACGAATTCTGATTGGTTAACAGTTTGCATCGTTCAATTTCTAAAAAAAAAAAAAAGCAGGTGAGCTTTATCCCTGATATGAGAGGAGAGATTGTAGACTTGATCCCGAAATGCATATTTTATACTTTATCAATTATCAGAGTTAATACATGCATGGGGAGGACATTATGGTAGGTAACTTAGGGGCGAGATCTTAGTTTTTATAGCTATTTTTCTTAGAACTAAAAACAAGAACAACAAGAATGCTCGTATCAGGTCGAAGCCCTGAATGTTCCAACTACCCTTTGAGGTCAATGGACAAATTTTACTTTAGAAGTTTTTTTTTTCAGATTAAAAATTATTGAAAAAACTAACAAAAAAGACTATTAGCAAAAATTATTGCTCCAACACGCAATGTAAAATAAAAAGTGATACTTTGAGCAAATAGGGAAGAATTAAAGAGACCAAAATGCTTGCCTCAATTCACCTCAGAAAAATTTCTAGGACGGATTAAATCTGCGCTCGCGCGGTAATAGCACAAATTATATCGCGAGTGAATTGTCCCAAATTGGCAAACTTTAAACCCCCATAGTTTTACAAAAAAAAGATCACAGGTGAAATATCTATTCAAGTTTGAGCTCAAGAAAACCCAATTCTTCGGCTGATATAAAAGAATTCCATCAAAAAAGGCCAGTTAAAAAGTAAAACTTCGGCTGGTAAAACGTCGATCTTTTTTATGTTGACTAAATTGATTTTCCAATTCAAAGCACTATGAAGACCCTGTTTTGTGTTTTAGAAACTTTTTAGAAATTTTTTGGAAAATGTTGACGTGGTTTTTGGCGGCTTTTTGGCGTGTACTCCCCTCTCAAAATTTGTAAATATTGGCGCCTAAGGTGCCTTTAGAAAGTTTTTAGGATGCTTTACCGAAAAATAGATGCCTTAAATTAGTACAAATGGGGATTCTTTGGATCGAATCCCTGAATGGAGGCATCTGCTACCACCTCCCTCCCAACCACTTCCTGAATCCACAGGTGCTTGAACCCAACACTGATCGACGTTAATTGCGAAAAAATTGATTTACATGATGTATGTTTTTTTTGTGTGTAATTTTTTTTAATTTTGACTATAAGTGAAATTTGTGTTTCGTTTTTTTTATACTAGTCGATACAATTTTCAACTTAAAACTTTTATGCTCGTCGACTTTATGCTACACGACCCCCCACCCTTTCTATTAGTACGTAATGTACAATCGAGTTCAGAATTTTTTCCAAACTGAATCTAAATTTTTTTCAGGCCCTGCCTACAAAACCGTTCGAACATTCAATACACTCTTACAGTTGAATAGTATTACAAAGATTTTTATTCAGAAACCATTGTTTGTTATCTTTTTAGTTCAAACAACTAGCATGTTGATGCTTTCACTCGTCGAGCAGTTTCTTAGTCAAGTTTTTTTCAACGCATTGTCAATCAATAATTTCAAATTTGAAGCTACACTAATCAAGCGTATCAAAAAATAAATGATAAAAAAATCGAATTATTTTGATGCATTTGATTCGATGCACTGGGGAAAGAAATATCGTAAATCAATTTCTCCGAGGTAGTGGATTGAGAAACTAAATGACCCTGGAGACCCCGTCATTTGTTTATTTTTGGCGCCTATCTGTTTATTTTAGCTCGGTCTAAACTAGGACCAAGCCAATTATTAGGTTTTCATAAATAAGAATTTAATGCGCATTAACTTCGTTGCTATGAAGGTCTAATAAATGACTTGGTCCCAGTATAGACCGAGCTAACTGGCTGCTAAAGCATTTCCGGTTTGAAGTCACATAGGTTATCAGAACTGTTCAAGTCAAACGACAATTTGATAAAATTGTTATTTCTGTATTAGAGTTGAATCAGAGTTTTTCACTCTTTAATTTCATCTGACCAGAGACTGAACAGAAAACAACCCACATTAATGCAGCAGAAGTGTAATAATAACGTTGCAGTACTGCTGCAATCTCTGTTTGCTCTGCAAAGAAAGTACTAGAATTTTTTGGTCGAAGTGAAATCAAAGTTTTGTCTTGGTCTTCTTTTAATGTGATATCCTATGGTCGGTACTGAAAACATTGTTGATCGTTAGCTTGAATTAACAAAAATACGACTCTTATTAACTGAGCAGGCAATTGGGTCTCGCTTCTACATACTCACATAGCAAGCTGAATTTAGGATATAGTCTCATGTCAATCAATTCTGTTGACCTTGACCGCTTTGACAGGCACAGAGTTGTATCATATAAAAGCATAACAAATCTAAAGTTTTAGGTTACTGCCATAGCAGTACCTCATTCCTTTTTCAGTGGAACAAAAACTTCACCTTATAGCATCAATTTACATAATTTTTCCATTTAAAATTTTTCAAATGTTTTCCAATTAAAATGCCTCATCACTGACTTTTATATTTCCTCTCTCCTTTTCTTTGGCGATGATTTCTTCTCTAGTCCAGTGATCCTGTCTGCACTCTATACCCTATCCAGTTTTAGCTACCTCGCCCGTACTTCCTGCTCTGGCTGCCCTCATATTTGACCGTCACCATTCGGATTTCGTTCCATGCTGCGTTGCCATCGAGGAAATTTCTTAAGATTTTCTGTCAGTTGCGCTTTCTCTGTTTGCCGTTTGTTGTTTAAACAGCGCGCTCACACCTCGGCTTATTTACCTATTCCTGACAATTTTGAAGTTTTGACGTGTATTTTGTTACCTTGACCAACGGAAAACTTTAGAAGCGATCGATTACTACAAGTAAAAATTGTTCTTTACCTTCTTCAACCTTTATAAGACCTGCGTAACCAAATTGAATTTTCTGTCCTGGCTGCGTGAGCAAACGCAATGTTTTTGATTCGTTTCTTTGTATCAGATATTTAAGTTTCTAACCATATCTTGTGCCTTTTCTACATTCTTCAGCCATAATCATTATGTCCCTGTGCATATGTGGCCACCAAAAGTGAGTCGATACGTCCTACATCGCCTCCATGTCCCACATGTGTCCTACGATATGAGCTCCGAGACTATCTATTGCGTGCTCTCCTAACTGTAGTGATCGTTGTTGTTTGTTTCTTCTAGACAAACGTTTTGTAGATACAGAATTGAGAATTACTAGTGGCTATTCCTCTTCGATCTGGAACGATATTTCCTGTAGGTGCCAAGATGAATTGCCTTTTCCTTTCTTCTGTGGGCTGTTCTTGTTGTTGTCGTCTACTACTAAGATCATCTGTTCGACACCTTACTTGGCTCCTCCGAATTTGGTTGTTCTAATAGTTCCGCTAACAATTAGAGCTGCTTATGCAAATTTTGCTCAATTTTTTTTTCTGTTATGACCGGTGAGCTTCATTTCACTCTTGATGGTGACTTTTGTGTTCTGCGTTTTTATCTTTTTTGTCTCTTGTCTGTTCTTTCCTGGGCATATCAATTTAGATTTCTGTCTCTTCCTGAATATTATGTTCATTGTCTTCGGCTTTCTGCGATTGTAATCATTGACTCGGGTTGTGTTCATATTTCTGTCCCAACTTAGGCAATTTCCACGATTTGTTCATTTTCCTAATTTTTAAATTTTGAGCAGTTGTATGTTGGTGCAAAAAAAATTGAATTTTGCTTCTTGCTCAAATGAGTAATTCAGCAGATCCTACACCGTTCCGGTCAAGTTTTGTTTGGTTTTCGACCGGTTCATTGACATAAGATGTGGCTTTGAATGCAAAAGCTCAAAATCTTTTTCGTTCCGGTTGAGCCTAAATGTTTCAGCAAGTCGACTGCCTATGCAGCCAAGTGCTTCATGAAAGTCTTCAATTGATGCTGCCAGAAATTTCTCGTCGTACACTGATTCTTCCAGGGTTCTCCTGAAGAGTCTTTTGATAAATAATCTACAATTTGCAAGTTTTCCGTTGGTCAAGGTAGAAGTAAAATTTTAAATTGAAAGGTGAGTAGTCTGTCTCACTATCTAGTATACCTGGATTGGTAGATTTTGTTGAATCTCTTCTCTTTTAAAGTTGATAGTAACGCTTGTTTATCTGTAAGGGCTATCATTTTCGTTCCTAAGAAATAAAGTTTAAAACTATCCGTTGCCTCAATTATTTTTATCAATTCTAACTCTTTCGTTCAGTATTTTGCTCTTACTTGTTGAAACTTCCAAATTTTTATTTTCGTGACTTGAAATTTCCAAATTTTAATCCTCGTGACTAAGGTCAAAATTTTACCTTGTCTTACGATTTGGGTGGTAATAGCTTATTTCCGATATGATTGCCGCCGCATTTTTTTGGCTTTTTCACTATGGTTTTTCTTTCATCTGAATTTTTTGAGAAATTCTTTCAATTCTTTCAGTCGTTTTTTTCTCGTTTTCTTCTTTTAAAAAGAGTCTTAGGCCTTCCGTCAGCGTCGCTTTGTTCTGTTTGATTTTTGCTAAATAATTTACACGGCCGAAGATTGATGTCAATTGCTTCAACGTCCTTGGCAAGTTCAATTTGTTATTGCTTGATTTTTCAAGTTTCTGGAATCACTCCTGTTGACAAATGCTGCCCTGTCAAGTTTATTTGATTTCTTATAAATTCATATTTTGACGACTTCAATTCTAGGTTTCATGACTGAGTTTTTTTTTAATAAAACCTTTTACTAACTGGATATGAATTCCTCAACTGTTTTGAATCTATTAGCATGTCAATCAGAAAAAAGAATGTGTTCATTGCATGATTTAGAGTATAGATAATTGGCTTGTGCAACTCAGTTGGTATGTCTGACAGACCATAGAAGCCTGAAAGGAATCTGTTTGTTCTCGTTGCGTTGCCCCAAAAATATTGTAATTTCACTGTTCTTTTGTTTCTGCGGCCAATTTTAGTTGATTGAGACATTGAACTAATAAAATATGGAACCTTGGGACCACTTTTTCTTCGGAGGCTATTTGGAAGGCTCAGTCAACCAACTCATTTATATTGGGACTTTGATATTGATTTTCTTAGCTGTCTATTGATTCGCGTTGAGTTCCAATTTAACCGTGGCGTCTTTCATGACTGTTATCACAATAAAAGCAACACAACAGTACTAAGTGCAATTGTCTAGTTTCTCTAATTGGCCCTCTTTTAGTAGTTTGTCTTTTGTTTGTCTTCACTTTGGACCGGATGTGGATACGTTTTCTTTTTTCTTAGATGGGTCCAAAAAGAATTTTGAGGTTTCACTACACTATATGAATCTTTGAGACTCCTTTTCTGTTAAACAGAATGAAACGTTTTTCACAGAAATCCTGTTTGTGATTTTGTATCTCTCAGCCTTGTAACACGTCGAATATTGATTTGGTTTTTGTCGCAGGTCTTTGGGAAGTTGGTATACATAACTTGCTTTGC
The DNA here is from genome assembly GCF_963678635.1 of Symsagittifera roscoffensis. Taxonomy (NCBI): domain Eukaryota; kingdom Metazoa; phylum Xenacoelomorpha; order Acoela; family Convolutidae; genus Symsagittifera; species Symsagittifera roscoffensis. Next base: position 60,953,549 of record NC_087064.1, read on the forward strand.
AGGTCTAGTTCGAGAATGCACAATGTTTTCCGTTCTGTGATGAGAAGAAAAAAAGTTTCTGGTATATGCCATCCCGCTGATGCCATTTTGGCCTCTAATGCTTCCAAAGTTTTAATCGGTTTCTTGTCAAAATCGACAAACTGTGCGTTCATATTAGGTTTTCGCTCTGGAATAAATTTGACTGTTTCTGCTAAATCCGAACTTTGCTTAGCTGCCGTCCAATTGAAGGAGGAATCAGGGCTATCAGTGTCAATCCTCATGTGCATGACATAGTTGCATACCTGAGAACCTTCATCGATTTTATCATTTTTGATCTACGGTCTCTGCCCATTTTGATCTTTTTTATTGAATTCTGTTCTGTAATGATACTCTAAATCCTGCTCTACATGTACTGCTCTACATCCGACACCTCGTTTTTTCAATCGTCATTATTACCAATATTCAGATTGCACTCCTGAGGAAATTCTGATGGTTCCTTGGCTATTTCATTCAACTGTTGCGAAATGATTTGGTTTTTAGAAATCCTGCGTTCATTGCCCAATGCTGGACATTTTTCCAGACATGTTTCTCCAAACACATAACCCCATCGAGTGCACGTTTTTTTCACACTCATTTCTGTCCAAGTTCTTTTGCTCTTTCCTTGTCTGGGATTTTTGTAAGACTAGTCTTGCCTTCTATTCCCTTGATTTTGGACATCCATAGTTGGCTTTTCCTTGATTTCGCCTTGTGTATTCGTACTTCACGAAGTTTGACAATATTTTTGATTCACTTGCGTTGTCTGCTTACTATGCTCTTCTTAGCTTTTTGTCAGGCGCGAGTGTTTCAAACGTTAGTTTATCTTGGCGAGTTGTGATCCTCATTCGAGCCATGAACAAATCTCTCACCAACTCATCTTCCAGTGTTCCGGCTTCAGATCGTGCTGCTTGGGCAGTCGACGCTGGATAAAATTTCTAGCGTTTTGCTTTGTTCGCAAGTGAACAATTTGTATCGCTCACATTTCAAGGCATTAACTTTCTCGAGTAACTTTAAATCATGTCGTGTAAGTCTGGAAACGTGTGTTTCGATTTTTCGACGCTAAGATTCGTTTGTAAAAACCGCTTTTTTCTTTCCGCGCCCCAAAAAAGGAATAATCGCGACACCAATTTTGGCTGAAATTCTGCATAATTCACGCCGTGTTCTCTTTTTGGTCACGTCGCCGTTCTTTTTGCATGTTTCTTCACAATATTTCTTCATTGCTCCTATCTCTTTTGATTCGCGCTAACTCGACAGTCGCGGATTCTGGCGATCTAGGCGATTCTGACCGTGGTGATGGTTTAAGGTCGCTGTCTCATGTGGCTCCAAAATAATGTGGGGGTGCACATTTTTTTGACGGTTCCCGTCATCATGATTTGGCCTAACCTTGTTTTGATCAGCCACGGTAAGTCTGCTGATGCTGATGCCCAGTAAACCGGAGTCCCTAAGTCCCTTCTATTTTTCTGGTTAGAATATCCTGCTGGCTGCGCCATATGATATCCTATGACCAGTTCTGAACTGAAGAAATTTTTGATCACTAACTTAAATTACCAATAATACGACTCTTGTTAACTAAGTATGCAAAAAAAGTCTGTATTCTAGATCAATCACATAGCATACTGATGAAAATTACTTTTGTTGACTTTGACCAATTTGACAAGCTTTACGTCATATAAAAACGTAAATATTCTAAACTACTAGGCTACTGCCATTGCAGTACCCCAGTCAAAAATACTTCAAATTGGCTTTATAAAACCAATATTGGTTGTTATCCACCTAAAAACAAAAAAATCAGAAATGGTCAAAGATTGGTAGTCAGCAGGCTTCAGCAACTTAACTTTCTTGGGAACAATAGGTTATTAAAATTTTTTTTAAATGCACCTCACAGCAGATAGCGAGTTCCAAATTAATCAATTTTTTGCTTACGAACTTTTCTTATTGCAAAACGTTTTCAGGTGATCTTGTTTTTTTTGTTTTGTTGTATGTGTGGTATCCTGAAAAGAAGTTTGAAAAATTTTAACAACTACCTCTATCCGTGTGTTGTAGAATTAATTTATAGATATTACAAAAAAAATCTTTGCGTTTGACGCATATGCTTTGCACCTGAAGCCAATCAGGCCCGCGTATACTGAAATCAGTTTCTTCGAATATACCGGGTTGTCAGCCCCTGAAGGTCATAACAAGGTTATTAGCCCCTGAATGTCATACCAGAATTATCAGCCTCTGAGTGTCACATCAGAGTTATCAACCTCTGATGTTCATAACACGGATATGAGCCCCGGAAAGTCATACCAGGGTTATCATACCAGTGAAACCTGCAAAACATATACAAGGCAAGGACGGTGA